>NC_062214.1:115389737-115402237 GCF_902686445.1 Sciurus carolinensis | reverse complement strand
TTCTTCTTATTATTTTAACTGCACATATTTATAGGGTACAGTGTGATAATTTGATACAATGTGTATGATGACCACAGTGTGTGATGATCAAATCAGGAGAGTTAACATTTTCATCTCCTTAAATATCTCAAAAATTTTTTGATTAACGTGATAATTATAAATATTTATGAGGTACAGTGTGATTTTTTTAGTATATTATACAGTATGTACTGATCAAAATCAGTATGTTTGCATTTCCCTGTTATTGCTTTGTGTTTGAAGCCTTCAAGCTTCCCTTCTAGTTATTTATAAAATATGTAATAGGTTATTGTGAACTCTAGTCACCCACTATGCCATAGAAATCAAACTAGAGTGCTGGAACTTATTACTTCCATATAACTGTGTCTTGGTACACTTTATCCAACCTCTCTCTCTCTCCCTCCCCTTCTCAGCCTCTAATAATAACTATTCTATATTCAAATCAACTTTTTTTACCATGCACATATGAGAGAGAATATGCAGTATTTGTTTATCTGTGTCTAATTTTTTTTAACATAAAAGTCCTATAGTTCCATCCGTTTTGTTACAAATAATAGGATATTTATTTTTTTATGGCTGAGTAATGTTCCATTTTGTATAAATAACATTTTCTTTAGTCATTCATCTGTTAATGGGCATCTAGGTTGAATATATATCTTAGTTATTGTGAATGGTACAGCAATACACATGGATGTGCAGGTGCCTCTTCGATATCCCAGTGTCTTTAGAAGTATTGCTGAAGATAGTTCCAGAAGACTGAATGTTTAGTTCTTTCATGGAAATTAATCATAAGTAAATTTATAAGGTAAGCACTACTTTTAATAGGAATGCTGGCATTTTAATAAAATTGTAAGTTAAGCACGTTGACTATTTGTGAATCTGAAACAAGATGACCAAAATTTCTGAAGACTCCCTTGAAGAATATATCAATTCTTCATATAAACTGATGATTTTATTTCCTGAAGATATTATACAACTTTGTCTTTTTTTTTCCATGTAGCAGTATATTCTCCCTGACTTCAGAAGTACTTTAGTTAATAGTCATATCATTTAAAGATGAATAATATAGTTGAATATAATGGTCATTGAAGATGAAATGTTTCATAGAGTTCCTCTATATTTTCTTTAGGAGATATGCTCTTCTACTTAACATGTATGGAATTCCCACCATCTACCCAAATGGAATTATGTTTTTACCAAGGAATAACTTTTAATCTTACTTTTTGAATGAACTTAATTTCAGTTTTCAGATAAACTAGAGTTCTGGGCAGTGTGGTAGACCATCAGTACACAGTGCAATCACCTTTAAACCTGAGTTTAATAGGAGGAAATATGAGAAGGCATCCAGTAGGTATTTGACTTTGATTAGATTTTGAGTGTTCCTTACTAACAATACTGAAATATTGATTCATTCTGCAGTTTGTTGAGACCTTTTTGAATGCTGATTGTATTCTGGGTACTATGGTAGGTACTACAGAGGATGGAAATGACAGGGCTCCCCTGCTACCAAGCAGTGCAGCTGGCCTCTTGGTTCCTGCTGAAGAGCAGTAGCAGAGGGGTGAAGTGTTGGAGTGGAACCCTGGGTGGATTGGAGCAGTCAGCTAGAACTGGCTGAGATGGAGTGGACAGCACTGCAGGCAAGCCAGAGCACACTGACCTGTCATTCCGCCACAGCACAGCCAGGCCCAGTGTAAACACCTGGTCCACACAGAGCTCCAGATCCCGTTGAATATGTGTGATTCACTGACTTCAGCCTCTGGCTTACTGAAAAGCTGGAAGAAAATGGAAGTAAAGCAAACTTGAATGGGGTTCAGAACTAATAGCATTATTACTTTTACAAACCCTAATTAGCATAATTTTGGACCAATAGTATTAGTACTCTTCCAAACCCTAATTAGCATTAGTTTGGACTAATAGCTTGACCCAAAAGCTATATAAACCTGCAGACTAGCACACTCAGACTGGCAACTCCTATTGGGTCCACTCTTGCCCTGTGGGAGTTCTATTTCAGTTCACACTTGAATAAACCATGTTCTTACATTCATTCTTCCTGGTTTCTGGATTTCATTTTTCGAATCCACCACACTGAGAACACAGTAGGAAGAAATCGATGGTGAGCTGGTGGGGTCTGCTGTAACACTGGAGGGCATAGCCCACCATTAAGAGCTACAACACTTGTTCTGACCCCACCTGCCAGCAGAAGCAGTGAATCAAGTTTCATCTCAAAACTCTGGTCTCAGAAATGGAATAAAACCCATCAAAGAACTCACAGTTTAGTGGTATGGTTGAAGTACATACATGATAATTATGATTCTATCTTTGGTTTTAGAGGTAAAAACATGTTGGAGGAGTCAAAGGATTGATATGTTCTGTTTTATAAAATTAGTGGACTGTTCATGGATCAAATATGGCCATAGGGGAAGACTATTTAAGATAGAGAACTATATAAACAAAGGAAGGGAAGTGGAAAAGTTTATTGTCTACTTAGGAACAGTTCAGAGTCACTTGTTTTAAAAGCTTTTATTACAGTCCGAGTAGACTATTTTTTTTTTTTTTTTTTTTTTTTTTTTTTTTTATTTATTTTTTTTCTTTTTATTGTAAACAAATGGGATACATGTTGTTTTTCTATTTGTACATGGCGTAAAGGCATACCATTTGTGTAATCATAAATTTACATAGGGTAATGTTGTTTGATTCATTCTGCCATTTTTTCCCTTCCCCCCCTCCCCTCCCACCCTTCCCCTCCATCTATACAGTCCTTCCTTCCTCCATTCCTGCCCCCCTCCCTAAACCCAACTCCAACCCCAACACTAACCCTTCCCACCCCCATTATGTGTCATCATCCACTTATTAGCGATATCATTCTTCCTTTGGTTTTTTGAGATTGGCTTATCTCACTTAGAGTAGACTATTAACATTGGAAGGTTCGGTTAGAGTCATATGAGGAAAAATACTGAATTCTAGACTTAGGTGTTTAAATTTAAATTAGCAGATAGTATGAATGCATTGGTGGTTCTGAATGAGACGATAATTCATGTGATATGATCACAGCTTTCGTTTCTTTTTTTGACAGCGTTCTTCAACAACTGATATTAAATATAGCAGTTGCCCAAAGGTAACTAGAATTTTGTATAATCCCTAACATCTTCCTGAACTCCATCACCTCTCTTCCACTCACAAAGTTATGGAACTACATGTGAAGGACAGTAATATTTTAGAAATTATTAAATCAACTTCCCTTTTTTTTTTTTTTTGTTATCAGGAATTGAACACAGTGGCACTTAACCACTGAGTGACATCCCCAGCCCTTTTTATGTTTTATTTTGAGACAGGGTCTCACTAAATTGTTGAAGCTGGCTTCGAACTTGTGCTCCTCCTGCCTCAGCCTCCTGACTGCTGGGATTACAGGTGACCCAGCCAACTTTCACTTATTTTTAAAAAAGCATTTAAAATGTGTAAACTTACTTGGTACTGTTTATAATTACCTTATAGCATGCTTTGTAATTAATCATGACACAGAGCTATGTGTTGTTGACTGAAGATAAGAACCAAGACTGAAGAAGATTTGGCAATGCTATGTAGAATGGGTTGAGGTGGGGAGATCTTGGGTGGTGTGAGAAAGACCAATTAATAAGCTGTTGCATTATCCTTATAAAAGTTCACATCTGAACTAGGGTTCTCAATGGAAGGAACAGAGGAAATAAAGTCTACAGGACTTGGCAATTTATAGGATACTGTCAGTGAGAAAGTAAAGAGTACCCAGGATAAATCTAAGATTTTAAACTGTAGTGTCTCATACTCAGGAGTAGGAGTTGCTATGAATGGGGATGGAAAAACTTAAATTCAGCTTAGCCTCTTAAATTGAGGTCTCAGAGGACATCTTATAGGATGCTTCCATAAAGTGGGAAATATGGGGCTCTGAGAGATTTAGATTTGTTGATCATCTACAAATGGAATATTCTTTCCTAGACACTTCAGACAGGAGGAAGAACTTCATTGTACATGTGAACCTTCAGTTGATTCTTAATTATTCAAGTGATTAATCATAAGACTATTAATGATTGAATTTCCATTTGTATGGTACCTTAAATTCTTCAGCCCCCTAAATGTGACTGTAAGGAATTAATACCTGGTCCAGGAGTGAATTCATCATCAACAGGAAGAGAATGCATAGAACTTCCCTATAGTAGCTGATTTTAAAGGGGAATGCTTCAACTCTTAGCAGATCTCTTCTTTTATTAAATTAGGAATATTGTTTCTTATGCATGATATGTGCATGCTTTTCGAACACTTACGTAATTTAAGAACGTTCAAAAATTCCTTAATTACAAGACTTTTAAATCTTCTCTATGATGTTGTATTTTCTATTTCTTGAAAGATCTGTTGTTTCCTATTCTATCCTTTGAATCTTGCCAGACATTTCAGGTGAAAATCCAGGAGTAGGAATTTGAACTTTTTGAATTCTCATCTTTTGTTGATAAGAATTATTTCCATGGTAAGGCATTTCCTTATATCTATATATAGACTTGCTTTTTACAGCTGATGGAAAGAGATTTATTTTCACTAGTTTGAAAGGAAGTATAGAAGCACATTCATTGCATGATAAATATTAATGATAAAGATTTTGTCATTCAAGAAATTCAGAATTGGAAATTAGATTTTAACTCTGTCTTACATAGTATAGTTGGTGGCATTTAGTGAACTCTGTTATCATCATGGGTACAAAAAGAGGATAATTACTAGAAATTCGAAAATAATCTACCTTGACTATTAATATTGAGGTCTTACTGAATTACTTATAAATCCTGCTAATTATAGAAAACTTTAACTGATTCATGTTTCTCTCCTTATATTTTTCTTAACAACTGTGAGGAAAGTTTTAAAAATAAAAGGCAAACTGATAAGGGAATAGGTTTTTTAAAATTTTTTATTTATTTTAGTTGTAGGTTGACACAAGACCTATTTTTATTTATTTTTATGTGGTGCTGAGGATTGAACCCAGTGCCTCACATGTGCTAGGCATGTGCTCTATCACTGAGCTACAACCCCACCCCAGGGAATAGGTTTTTAAATGGTTGGGAGATGAGGTGAGAGGAGAGATAGTTGGGAAAGGACCAAGGAGATTGTAGGTTTGATCCACAACCTGAAGAGATTTGAGGAATCTAAGATTGATGACATGTTGTTGCTCAGTCTGGAGAGAAATATTCACCTACTGCTACTGGAGTTTTTGTCCCCAAAATGACATGGAAGTAAAAAATAGTTTATATATGTATGGTGCTTATATATGCTAAATTTCAGGTATAGTCCTGATTTCATATAATTTTTTTTTTCATATAATTTTGTTTAAGCAAAGTGATTTGAAATTTTATAATAAAGCTGGGTGCAATGGCACATGCCTGTCATCTCAGCAAATCAAGAGTCTGTGGCATAAGGATCACACATTCAAGACCAGTCTCAGCAACTTAGTGGGTTGACACTTAGCATATTAGTAAGATCCTGTCTCACAAAAATTTTAAGAAAGGGACTGAGGATGTAGCTTTTTGTAGTGTGCCCCTGACTTCAATCCCAAGTATCAAAAAGAAAGAAAATAAAACAGAAAAGAAAAAAATTTAGAATAAAGTGGAATTTTCTTAAACCTTTAAAAATATTTTCACTTATAAAAAGATTGATAAAATAAGACAAACCCTTTATTAGTTTAATTTTTCTTATTTTTTGGTTTGGTATGAGATATTGATTATTGACATTTTTAATCATTCCAGAACAGTTATTGTAGCAATGTTGATAGTTTGTCTTCTCTAGACACAAATTCACCTAATAGAGATATTTTGTGTTTATTTTAGGAAAAATAGTCACTTTGGATGCCAGAATAAGTAGTATTCTTCCTTCTTTTAACTAAAGACCTGTTCTTATTTTACCCTTTTTTTAAAATCAGGCGAAATGATTAGGAGATAGAAATTTTGTGAGCCTATCAAAACACCAAGTTTTTTTTCTTATTTTATAAAGGTGAAGTAGAACGTGGAAATTATGGAATGGAAAATCAAGTGACCACATCCTCTTGATAGCTAAATTTAATTGCCACTAAACCTAGGCTCTTTGTGTTGTTCCCATCCATAGTCTGTTTGTCTTTATCTACATTCTGTCCCTGCTAACACTTACCCATTCACCTCCATCAGAGACTGCAAGGTTATAAGGACAGTTTCTTTATTATTTTGAGTCTCTTGTGTTTATCTGTGTTGAATACTGTGCAGTTTTTTTTTTTTCTTCCTCATTTGCTGTTAAGCCTTGGACTGCAGTTTTGACTTCCATATTTGGATTTTTTAAGCTTAATCCATTCTTTCTACAAAGTATTTCTGAAGTTCAGATTCTTCTTCTGGGGCAAGGGTGCTCCATACTCTCCTATTCATGGGCATCTCATCTTGGCTCCTATTGTGTTTCTTTTAATTTGTTCCCTGACTTAGATTGCCTATCAGTTTTGATGCTTCCCTATATCTTTATTTGCTTATTAGCTGCTTAAAGCAATTCAAATACACAATAATCATAATATCTGAAACTTATGTAGTACATAATTATGCCAAGTACCTTCTGAGTGCTTTACTGACAAATAATTGTCAAAACAACTTTATGAGGCAAGTACAAGTATTAACCCCATTTACAGGTGAGGCAACCAAGGCACTAAGAACTTAAGGGATTTCTCCCAAGTCACACAGTAAGTAGTGACAATATGATTACAGAGCCCATGCTCCTAATAGTTATGCTGAACTGCCTCCCTATGGGGGGAAAATGTACTTTGTAACACAATTTTATGTTGTGAAGTGTGTGGTTAAATAGTTTTCTTGAGATCAGAAAACTTGTAAGTTGATATTGTAGTTAACAGGCATTATTATCTGAATACAAACTCAACAGATTTCCCAATACCCTCCAAAAGAGGTCTTAACTTTTTGTAACTCTCCATCAGACTTTTAAGTGCTTGTGTAATTCATTTACTTATGTCATCTAGCTCTATATATCTTTATAAAAAGGAATCTTAACATATAAGTGCTTAACCTTTACTTCTTAATGATGAGCTTTTAAATTGTTATTGTGCTGACATAATTAGGTGTAACGCCTAAAATGCTTTGTGTGTATAGCTATAAAAAGAAAGTAATGTGATCTAGGACTGACAGTAAAGCTGTATCTAGGAAAAAAATCCTATGGAAGGTTGAAATTGAATGTGGTAACTGCAATTATCTAAAAGGAAGTCTATTACCTTATGATAAAACTGTCAAAATAATGATTGGGTACTCCCACAAATTGTACAGAGAATCAATAAAACCAATATTACGTCACGGTTTGAGAATTTAGGAATTCCATTTTCTCCTAATTCATGAGAGGATGCTAATATATTTTAAGAATGAGATGATTACAAGCTTTTTCCCCCTATTTCATCTTATAACTTTTTTCAGAGTAAATATTTTTGATTGAGAATCTTGATAAACAACATTCTTAGAAAATATGAATAGTATTTATTCATTAGCTAGTTAAAAATATGCAGACTATATGAACTCTTTTGCTTTTGTAAGAACATAAAATACAACATTTTGAATAAATTAAAGACAGTTTCTGCTGTAGGTAGTTTCTGCTCCTTTTAGGATCCATGTCTTGGCCTTTTGGATCGTAGTCATTCTGTGATATCATTGAATGCATGCTAACAAAAGCTGGAACTTGCACTTGAATCATCCAAGTCTACATGCTCCCCTACTTTCTCTTATTATATTTATATGCCTGACCGCACAACTGAACATTTTTATTTGAATACAGATTACCAAAATTATTCTTGCTAAAGAAGGTTTGATGGTTAGAAGGTTATTATTGCATATTGGTGATTTTTTTAAAAAATTATTTATTCATGTTATAATTCAGGGGATCAAGCCCACGGCTTCATGCATGCTAGAAAAACACTCTACCACTGAACTACATTCCCAGCCCATGTTTTGTCTTCTTTACTAAGCCATCATAACCTCCAATTTGTTATTTTGATTTTTCATTCTAAGACAGTTTACATAACAAATATAGAACTAAATTTTGGTGGTATTAATTGATATTTATCTTGGTCCTGCATCTGTGTTTGTTGTCTTGAAGTAAATACTTTGGTGAAAATATGCCTACCATTTACTTGTGACTAGAGATTGAGGAACTATTGAAGAATTTTGTAGATAACACATAAAACATTGAATAGAGCTTGATGGTTTAAAAAAAGTTTTGATGTGCTTTATTTGACTACATAGCATCTATTTGACATATTAAGGCAAATTTTTTTGCAGGTTCACAAATGATAAACTGAAGCTGAGGTGAGCAGCCAGCCTTGTCATACAGGTAGATGGGGCAAGAGCTAGGACTTAAACTCAGATCACCCAAGCCTACATGCTCCCGTGCTTACCCTGGTTACATCCATGAATTCACAAATCAACAAATGAAAGCATTGGGCAAGTGAAAAAAATTAGGTTTTCTGATTGCAGAATCTTTCTTTCCATTATTTAATGAATATAAATTTAAAGCATTGTTTTAAAGTTAAGTGCTTAGCTTTCCTTACTGTCCTCAAAGTTTTTCTCCTTTTCACCCAAATCTTATCTATTGCTATTTGTACATTTTTCCACTTGTTGAGTTGAAATCTTGGTTTGACCCTATCTACCTTTGGGAGTCATAGTTTGCTCTTCTTTAAAATCAAATAACATTTGCCTTTCAGTGTCATTCAGACTAAAGATGATTTTGTAAATAGCATAGTGTGGTGCTTGGCACATAGAAGGTAGTCAGACAATAGTGATCTTATAGCAATAGGCACTGATATTCTAACAAGTAGTTACTGGAAGTGTGTGAAGGAATTAATTTGCCTTCATCTTCTCAGGTCCTCTTGAAATTTGAATTCTCTGATAATTTTGGAGATCTTTTTCTGAAGCCTCAAAATACCTTTTATGATGCCCCATATATTGGGAGAAATGTTCAGCTTATAAAATAAAACAACAGCATATGTTTAGGTCTACCTGAATGTAATATGGGAGTATCCTTTTTTCCCCCTAGTACAATTATTTATAATTGCATCTTATAATTCAGAAATTCTTATAACCAACACTCTTTCAAAAGCAGAAGTTGATAAAAGCAACAAGTGGTGATGAAAGGGTTAAATTTGTCATGAGGTCTTCTGGAGTTAGCAAGTTTACTGGAAAGCTTTTTCTTAACTAATTTTTTTTTTTTAAGTTTGAAATAAGTTTAGATTTACAGAAAATTTGCAAGGCTAGCACAGAGATTCCTATATCCATCATTGAGTATTTTTTTATCTTTAATATTATCATCCTGCATTATTGTGATACAAATGTCAACACTATGCAACCCACATTGGTACTATATTATTAGCGAAACTCCAGACATCACTTAAATGTCACCAGGTTTTCCATTAGTAGCCTTTTTCTGTTCCAGTATCTCATCAAGGATCCCATATTAACTTAGTTTCCCTGTTTCCCAAGTCTTTTCTGGCATCCAACACTTACTCAGTCTTCCCTTAGTTTTTGATGATCATGATGTTTTCAAGGAGCATTAAGGTATTCTGGATAATGTCTTCCATTTAGTTTTGTCTATTGTTTTTCTCATGATTACTCTGAGGTGATAGAGTTTGGGAAAGAATATCATAGAGATGAGGTTTCCCTATTTTCATATCATATCAAGGGATACATGATATCAACATAATTCATCATTGATTGTGTTAATTTCATCTCTTGGTCAAGGTAGTGTTTGCCAGATTTCTCCACTGTAAAGTAACTATTTTTCCTTTTCATACTTCATTCTTTGGAAATAAATCACAAAAGTTAGTTCACCCTCCAATTAAGGAGGGCAAGTAAACTTACCTCCTGGAGGGAGGAGCCTCAAGATCCATTATTTGGCTTTCTTCTTTAAGGAAGCTTTTTCTCTTCTCCCTATTTGTTTACTTATCATTCATACCTATGAGCTTGTAGATATTTATTTTGTAATTTGGGGTTATTTTCACAGTGGGAAACTTTTATTTAGATTTAGGAGTTAAATTATTACCACACATTTTTATTCTTTCTTTTAGTTTCACAGTCCCTCTTTCCTCTCTCTCTTACCATAAACTGAGCAAACATGAATCTTTTTCTGTCATTCATTTCAGGAAAAATACTATTTAAAGATAGTCTCCTGTAAAGTTCTTCTGCAGAAAGTCTAATAAACTTAACTGGCTACCTACTCTTCCTATAAGTAGTCCTATTGATGCTATAATAAGTATCAAAAGTAGCTGGGCACGGTGGTGCACGTCTGTAATCCCAGCAACTTGAGAGGCTGAGACAGGAGGATCTCGAGTTTAAGTTGCTTCAGCAACTTAGTGAGACCTTGTCTCAAAAATAAATAAAAGGACTGAGTAGGTGGCTTAGTGGTAAAGTGCTCCTGGGTTAGAGTACAGAAACCAAAGAAAATATTCTCAATTCTACCTAACTTTTGACAAGTCTGTTAAATTTATTAACTATCTTAAGTTTTTAGTTTTTGTTCGTTTTGGCATATCAACTAGTTTTAATAATTTGGGCAATACTTTTTGATGTGGAAAAATCAAAATAAATTCCTCAAAACTGGTCCTGGTTTGGGTTCTTTTTCATGTTCTAGTCACCACTCCTCCATGAAATTTTTAAAATGCAGGATACTCAGTGAAGAACTTTGTCTCTAAGGTGCTGGGTGGGCATAGTGTCCACTGTTTATTCAATTTATTTTTGAATTATTTCTTATTTCACTCTTAATTTTCTGCATCTCCAATGTAGCTGTTCCTATAGAATTTTCAGGCCATTGATGAACATTGGTAAAGAATGAGATAGAATGGCTTAAAAATATTCCTTTAAAAGATATTTTGTATATTTGGTTGCTTCAGTATAGACTTTCAGCTTTTTTATTCATATGGGGGAAAATGTTAAATAAGAAAAAAAAAGTGTGTTGTGTTTAATAGTCTGTTTCTTGTAAAGAACACTGAGATTGTAATTTGAGATGGAACTTAGTCATATCACTTAATGGTATCTGCCACAATTTTCTGTTTTTACTCATCTATCATTGTACCTGAAATAAGCAAAAATGAAAAGTCCTTGAATTGTTTGTGAAATGTGAAAACATTTGACATGTGAAGCAACAGATTGTCAGTCCATTCCAGCACAGCCATCCAGTGAAGAGAGCTATGTACCTTGGACTGAGAGAGGTGGGCTCCAGCAGTCACGAGGCCTGTTGCATAAGTGAGCACTGGCATTGGCGTGTTCTTTCTCTGGGGCTGCTTACCTCACGTTTTACTTGAAAGGTAGAAAATTGTATCTTTAGCAGAAGTTTGAAAGGTGAAAGGCCTGGGAAAAATGAGGTTGACAAGCGGGTAACAGACCAGGTGCTGTTTTTTAAAATTCCTAATTAGACTTCTGAGACATTGTGTCTGTCTTTCTTTTGTTTGCCAAGCACATATCCCTCACTCTGTGGAAAGCTGGGTCTTCTGGCTGACTCTGGTTATCTGCCCTCAGAAGTCTTACGTGTAGTGGGAGAAATGAGATCCTCACAGACCTATGTTCAAGTTAGGTCAAAATTATTATCAATGAACATATTAACCTGTCTTATTTGAACAGACCATATGATCAGTTTGGCAGCAAAAAAGTTAGTAGATTTGTCAGACATAGATTTTGAAAGATTATATTGTTATTATTGATGGCTTTTATGAGATTGTTCCTCTCAGTTGTCTTTTTTGAAGGAATTTGTACCTGTAATAGGTATATTAGACAACTCTAAAAATTGAGTTTAGTGTTTTGTGCAATAATGTAAGCAACATGAATCACCTTTGGGTCTAGGAGAACTTCAGATTATAACAAATTTGGCTTTTCCTAAGGGATAATTAGGTGAATTATTTTCATTGTTATTTTATAAACTTTGATGTTTTCAAATTTGATATTGTAAATATTGATTTTTTTCCAGGAATTAAAATAGAGTGAGTACAGTTTTTAAGCATTCAAAATGTCAGATTATTTTAACAAAAAAAATTCAATGTTATTAAATTTTATTAATTTAAAAGTTTTAAATTTTACTTAGCTTTTATTTATTGGCAGGGAAATAACAGAATTTTTTCTCCACATTTTTTGTCTTTGGTATTTTACTTCTCTGTGTAACATGTTTGAATCTTTCCCTTTTTCCCCATTTTTATTTAATTTGAAAAAATGTTTTGAAATTTTAAAATTTTGGAATAGCTATACTTTTTCATTATAACATTAAGTGATCAGTGAATCAATATGAATATACTTTTTCGTTTGACATCTATTTTATTGAGTATCTCTATTTGCCAGGCACTATTATAAACCCTTGGTAGACAACAAGAAAACAAAAAATCAGACAAAATTCCTGTCCTCAAGAAGTTTGCATCCTAACAGTGAAGGCCAACCATAAACATGTAAATAAGTGAGTCATATAGTATATTAAAGATGTATATTGCG
>NC_062214.1:115157237-115384737 GCF_902686445.1 Sciurus carolinensis | reverse complement strand
CCCAGTTGCTTGTCAGGCTGCAGATGTGGCTTAGGAATAGAATGCTTGCCTTGCTTATATAGGACCTTGGGTTTGATCCCCAGTACCAGTCCCCCTAAAAAAACCAAAATAACAAGAAGTAGAGACTTGCTTATTGGTTAGATCAAGTAACTCCACATTCCTGAATACACAGCTAAAATTTTAGAAATTTGGGTATAATATTTACAATCTTTTGCCATAACCACATAGTACCACATATGCTAATAATAAAATTTATTATATTAATTTTTTTGTCTTAATTTTATTTTTATAATTCAGAAAAAGAAAGGATAATATTAGAGCTCAGAACACTTACGGACACTGATTGTATTGATTCATTCTCAGGTTGGTTGAATCTTAGTTTTGAAAACTTTATTTTTAGGAAGTCTATAGAAAGTGAACTTTTAGAGTCCTGTAAACAGTAGCATAAGTTTTTATTGACACACCACACTAATCATACCTTGACTGGGTGTAGTAAACTTGAACCTTGTTCTTTTCCCTCAAAATGTTTTATCCATTACTACACTGTCTTCTATCATTTTTTCTTGGAGAAGAAAAATCTGAGTCTAGCTGGATTTTCTTCATATTGATGTTTGTTTGGAATATGTTCTTAATGATGCTTATGTGATTCTTTCTATTCTTGAAATATAAAGTATCACCATGTTATTTCAGATGCCACTGTAGTTGCTAATTCCACCTGTGATTTGACTAATTTCTTAAAATTATTTGGGTTTTTCTTTTGCTCAGAATATTTCAGATTACTGTTAAAACTGAGTGTTGTAGTCTCTTTAAGGAAACACCTCATAAATGTGTCATGCTTTCTATGTTCTTTCCTCTCCATCAGGCTTCCTCTCTCCATTTAAACCCGTGACATTTTTTCTTTGCATCTGTACATAGCATATCAAGTTTGTTCATATTGTTGATTTGCATTATTTGCCTCATATTTTCTTTTTCACTGTGGAAAAAAAAAGAATAGATTGTCTTGACATCAAAACTTACAAAACAGTACATAATCATTAAAGATGAGAGTGGATTGCACGGTAGTAAAATCGTTTCATGTGCCTATACCAGAGATAAGCACTCTTGTCTTTAGGATATATAGCATTAGATATTTTCAGCATTTTTCTAAAGATCCATTGTATCATATTGCTTCTGATTTTGAATTTCCCCAAAATGATTAAAAAAAAAAAAAAAAAAAGCCCTATAAGAAAGCCTCAAATTTAACTCTAGTGTATTTGGGTACCTAAAAATTGCTCTAACAGTGGAGGGACTATAAGTAGGACTTGGATTTTTGAGTAGTCTTCTCTTTCATTTGGCAATTTATTCATTCCTTAGCATTTTATTTTTGAGTAGCTCTCTTGTATACGGAAACTTCAGAGTGATAAGAGAAATATTTCTGCTTTTAAGTTTGCCAAATTCCCTGATACAGTTTGTTAGCTCACCATGTGAACCAAGCATTCTTAAAGGGTGTATTGCACAAATAGATACACAGTAAACCTGTAGCATTAAAATTTCATTGGTGGATGCGGGGAGTGAAACATAGAAAAACAAAATGTCTAAAATTCTTAGGTGGGCCGTAATGAAAAAATGTTTAAGAAATGTCTATATAGACTGAATTGGGGCTACTTAAAGCTGAACTTGGAACCTGAAACCTTGTAACTTTACAACTAGTAATAAATTTGTAAGACTTTTCCTTATCTTCTTGGAGTGATCTACCATGAGCCTAATTCTTCCCATATGTAAAAGCCCCCAGATATTTAAAGACAATATTGAAAAAATATACCTTTTTTCCCCCTACATTGTGTCAAACATTACTTTTTCAGATTTTTTTTAAATGTGGCATGGCTGTAGATTTTAGCATTCTGAGCAATCTCTTATAAACAGGTTACAATAATATTTAATATTTAATTAAGTACCAAGTGATTGACAGACAATAGGAGTTCTCTCAATTCCATTTTATTTGGGAGAAGAGGGCAAATGAATTAGAAAATTGAAGAATAACTTTAATGGAGGAACTGAGAATTTAATTGGGCTTGGAAGTTTCAGTCCAGAGAAAGATGAGGAAGAGCATTCCACTTTTGGAAGAGGATTGGGGGTTTAGAGCAAGAATCAACTATGGTCATGGCATTAACCAGGTACCCAGTAAATGTTCATTGATTAAGGTTTGAAGGCATAAGTGGCCGTAAAGCTGCAAGTTGCCTGAGATTCTGATCAGTGACTACTCAGTCCTTACATAATACTTCCATATTTGATGATTTTAGTTTTAAGTTATTTCTTCTATGATTATGTGCTAGTTAGAGAGCAGAATCTAATTTGTCCCTGTAGGATTCCCTAATGTTAAAAGATACTTCTTATTTGGATAGCCAAATGGAATCAAACAGCTTTAAATGTCACACAAAAGGCTCCTATTGGCCAAGGCAATATTGCAGTTGTCCAGGAAAGACACTGCCAGGTCAACCCCCATGGAGATGTAGTTTGAGACCTCATGACCTTGATGTACAAAGGCCTTAAACCAGCATTTGAAGAAGAGATTAAATACCCACTGGTATTTAGGCTTTGTCTTCTGGGAACTTAGTCTCTGGAGCAGCCACACACAGAAAGACAAAACTCCTGGTGTGCCTTGGGAGTGTTTCCAACAGCAGGTGCCTTCTCTATCGAGCAGTTCAAACACAAGGAGTATTTTTCTTCGGTGAAGGGAGAACTGAGTTCTAACGCCACAGTTCTGACTACGCTTCACATCTTTATTCCTGTTTTGTCTTTCTCTCACTTATCCTTTCTTCTGTTCTGTCTGCTGCCGTCCAATATACAGTCAGCCCATGCTGGTTCACTTACCATGCTCAATGTGTGATCTTGAATTAGGGATCCCAACTATATATGATCTTGTCTCTGTTTTATTTCAGGTATAATCTAGTCAAAAGGCATCCTTTGTGGTGGTTAGGACTTCTTAGGGTCCTGAGAACACAGGTGATATACCTGCTCACTTGTCTCAATGTCTTCTAGCAGTCACCGACTACATATCTGACCTTACACTAAGAAAAGCAAGCATTATAAAAATGGATCTGATGTCAGTGATTCTTGGGGAGGTCTTCTTGCTTGATTGCTGGTGCTTGAAATGCCCTTAACTAGAAAGAAGAATCTTTCTATTATGTGGTTATAGACAAGACATAAATTATGACCCCAACCCCCAGAGGGATAGCACATTAACCTAACACACAGATAGAAAGGACTTTTACCAAATTCTCTGCAAAGAACAGCTTTGATAATGAACTGTACACTGAGTGCCACTAAAGGGTATGTATGGCTGTGTGTATAAGAAGGAATAATCTGGCATTGCCAGAATTTGCTTGTTGAGCAGATTAACTTCTGTCTGTCTCTCTAAGGCTGTGGTAATATGTACCTGAAAAGAACAGGTCCTGACTTCATACACACTTCACAAAGTCTTTCTTTTTAACCCACTTAACAAAAGACAATAATGCTATGCTTATTGATAATGCAGTGTTGGAAGGCAGAAGGCAGACACACCATCATCTAACAACAGCTAAAATAACAGTAGCAATCATAACAGCCACACCATCATCTAACAACAGCTAAAATAACAGTAGCAATCATAACAGCCCAAGTGCTTTACATTGTCCATTTAATTTCATCTTCACAACAGCTCTGCAAGGTAGGCACTGATGTTATTCTCTTTTACTGACATACTGACATGGGGATTGATAATCAAAGACATTAATTAACTTGTCGAGATAACATGACTGGTAGGTGAAAAGATCCAGCCTCAAACAAGTCTGTCTGGTTCTTGACTTGTGTCATGTTCCTCTCTGCTTGAAAGTGTTTACTGCATTGCTTTCTGATCTCACCTTTCTTCTAGAAGTCATATTTTTCCTCTTTTGAGGAGATGTAAATAAAAATCATCATCTTGTTATGTTATTTCTAAGGTTTTGTCCTAAGAGGTCTTATGAGTCTTCCTAATTCTCTTGGGATGATTGTTCTCGGAACTCACCATTTCAAGAACTCCAAGCAGACCCCAGTGGGGCTTACATGGTGAGAAACCAGGGCCCCTTCCCCACAGGTCCAGCCATGCGGAAAAAGTGATCACTGTGGAAGTGATCTTCTCTTACCCAGAAGACTCATGCCACTGATAACCATGCAGAATTAAAGCTGTCTTTGTTGAACCTAGCCGATGTTGCCAAAGAAAGAGCATGTTGAGAAATTGTTGCTTAGGTGCCTCTCCAAAGAACAGTGAGGGTAACATTTGAGAATCCAATGGAACTGAATCTCAAACCCATTGGAATAAATTATTTTGCTTTTCAGGCTTGATGATCAGCATAGGACTTTGGCCCAAGACACAATGGCAGTCTTTAGAGGAATTAGGGCAACAATTAATTTTATAGCAATTGATCACCATTCTTCTTGTGGCCAGCAGCCTTGCAGGAGAGGTCTTTAGAGGTGATTGGCATGATTATCCACATTGCTGCCACCCACTTTTTTCTCTATTTGTGGCTTCAACTTCTTGAAGGGACCTTTTCTTTATATACTTGTACAATTCTAACTTCAAAATAGTTACATACAAACACTCTCTTACTGTCTTCCTTTGAGTTAGTGATTTACTGTAGTAGTGTGTTTTGATTCCTTGCTTATTATTTTTGGTTTGCCTTTTATAGATTTTTGCTTTGTGGTTACCATGAAGAGTACCAAAAATTATTTTGATTATATGTAGCAAGCTATTTTGAAATGATAGCAGCTTTAACATGGTCATAAAGTGAACAGCAAAAGCAAAAAACAGGGTGGGAGGGGAATGTATGCCAATAAGAAAACTCTACATTTGTACTTCATTCATCTCCCTATTTTTAAGTTTTTATATTTTTGATATCCCACTTTATATCTTACTATATTACCTATCATAACATATTAACATAGTTACCATTTTAATAAAGCTTTGTTTTTTAATATTCTTTCTAAAATATGAACTTTAATACTGCCTTCCTTGCAGTATTAAAGCATTCTGAGTTTGTTTTATAATTATGCCTCCCATTGAGTTTCATCCCTTTCCATATTTTCTTATTTTTTTGGTGGGTACTGGGGATGGAACCCAGGGGCACTTTACTACCATGCTACATCCCCAGTCCTTTTTATTTTTATATATTTATCTTTTGTTTTGAGACAGGGTCTTATGAAGTTGCTGAGGCTGACCTGGAACTTGGAATCCTCCTCCTTTAGCTTCCTGAGTCACTGGGATTACAGGTGTGCACCACCATGCCCAGATCATTGTCTCTTTTTTTTCAGTTCGAAGATCTTCCTTCAGCATTTCTTGTAGGCCAGGTCTGGTAGAGATATAGTCTCTCAGCTTTTTTTGGTATGGGAATGTCTTTATCTGGCCTTCATTTTTAAAGGATAGTTTTACTGGGTACAGTATTCTCAGTTAACATTTTTCATTCAGTGAACATCTCGTGCCACTCTTCTGGAGCCCTGGAAGGTTTCTGCCAAGAAGTCTGCTATCAGGCGAATTGGGACACTCCTTTGTGTTACATGTTTCTTTTCTCTTCCAACCTTGAGAACCTTCTTTTCTTTCACTATGAGGGATTGATTATAATATGTCTTGGAGTCAACTTGATTGAATCAAATCTTATAGGTGATCTTTGACCTTCCTGTACCTGGAAATCTGTATCCTTCTCTAGGTTTGAGAAACCCTGTTATTGTTTCTTTGAATAAGCTTTCTATTCCTTTGGCATCCTCAAGTCCCTCCTGAGCCCAAATAACCTGTATATATGCTCTTTTAATACTGCCCCAAATTTCCTGTAAACTTTGTTCATTCTCTTCATTCTTTTTCTTTTCTCCTCCAGCTGTGTATTTTTAAATGGTCTATCTTTGAGCTCACTAATTATTCTTTCTGTTTGATCTCTCCTGCTATTGATGACTTCAAACAAAAACAGGAAACAAATTTTCCCCTGAACTATTAGTTCAAGAGTCTTCAAAAACTTCAGCAACATAGCAAGATGAGTTTTTGTTTAGTCCATATTTCCATGACAAACACCCAGAAATGCTAGAAAAGAAATTAAAAGTTTTTTTTAAAAAAATATAGCCAAGTACAAACAAAATAAATTAAATCTTGGGTGTCAAAAATTGAAAGAGAATCTTTATCCAGAGTAATAAACAGGGATTACCTTCAAATGTAAACATGAGGGTATGGTGCTTTTATTTTTGGCTCTTTGGAAGGACAGATGTGTAGCCAGGAGCTGGAATAGAGCCTTCCCATATAGGTCAAACTATGAAAAAAGGACTAGAAAAATTCTGCTTTTCTGAAGAAGATGATAAGGAACCTTGCATTATGGAGTCTTAGGGAAAAAGAGAAAAATTATAAAGAGGTCAGCACCATTTGTGAGTTTGCATTCATATTTGTGTTCTTATTTATTGCAGGAAAGTCTAAGCTAAGAAATTAACAATAAAACTGGTCTCTACAAAAGTAAAAATGAGTCTACTATATCATAGCTACTTTCATAGTACATGGTAACCAAATAATTCTTGCTGAAAATAAGTTCACAGTAAAAATTTACATATCAAGGAAGGAGGTAACCAACTACCATGGTGAAAGATACATAGGTAGGTAGGCAGGCAGGCAGGCAGATAGGTAGGTAGTAGATGATATATAGAGAGAAATCACATACCATCAGATATTAATGTCATCCAGAAACTGTCTCACAAATTAACCCAGAATCACTTTTCACTGAGTGTCTGTACATCCCTGGACTAGTCAAGTTGAAAAATAAACATCATAGAGACTAATTGGGGACTTGTCTTATAAACAAGATGATTAAACAAAAATAATAGACACAGTAGCATGAAGGCCAATTGGGATGTGAGGCTTCCTGATGGGAGTGAGTGCTTCCTAAATTCCTTATGTGCAGAATGATGAAGATTAGATATTGATTCTATTTAAAATTTTTTTGAGAGGACTTCTGAAGAAACATACAAAAGAATATATTACTTTCAAGGGAATTAAGGGAGAAAGAATGAATAAAGATTAATTAGAAAGTAGAAAAGAAGAAAGAGGAGGAAAGAATGGATAGAGAATGTAAAAAAAGGAACAGAGATAAGTCTGAATGTGTCTGTTACAATGAATATAAATGGATTAAAGTCACTTCTTAAAAAGATTGGATTTTAATCTTACTGAATGCTGTTTATAAGAGTCATACCTAAGACACATTAATAATAAATTTTAAGATAAATGAAACATCAGGTGCAGATACTATCCAAAAGAAAAATGGTACAACAGTATTACCACTCGATAACATCAAATCTAAGAAAAAATTTCATTAAAGAGTCATGACTTGCTGCCAAAAGATATACTTACCAAGAATTATATGTATAGCAGTCAAAGTATAGCCTCCAAATAGAGAAAGCAAGTGTTGGGAGAATTATAAGGAGAGACTGACAAGTTCAGAATAGGAGTAGATGATTACTTCATATCTAATTTGGAAAAATAAGGATGCAGAAGATTTGAATAATACAATTAAAAACTTGACCTAATAGACATATGAGAATTTTATACCTTAAAAATAGGAATTACAGTTTTTTAAAAACATTTTAAAAATTTGTTACATAAAAAAGCACAGAGGAAGTCAAACATACCCCATATTAATATAAATACCACAAATTAGAAATGGCAAAAATTTAAATAAGTTTTTAAGTAATTTGTGCGTCAAAGATGAAGTAATAATGAAAACTACAAAATATTTGTAAATAAATGATAATAAAACTTGTAGCATGTAATTAAAGCAGAATTTATAGGAAAAATTATAGTTTTGAAAAATACGTTAAAGAATTGAACATTATTATGAAAATAGTAATAAAAATATAATGTACTCAACTCAAAGTAGAAAACAGGATAATAATAAGAAAAGATAAATTAAATGGAATTGGAAGAAATGGCACAGTAGAAAGACTCAACAAAGCCAAATTTTGGGTTCTTGAAAATACTAGGAAAATTCTTGATAATCGCCATTCTAATTAGGGTGAGATGGAATCTTAGGGTGGTTTTGATTTGCATTTCTCTTATTACTAGAGGTGTTGAACATTTTTCCATATGTTTGTTGATTGCTTGTACATCTTCTTCTGTGAAGTGTCTATTCATTTCCTTAGCCCATTTGTCGATTGGATTATTTGCATTCTTGGTATAGAGTTTTTTGAGTTCTTTATAGATTCTGGAGATTAGTGCTGTATCTGAAGTATGATTTGCAAAGATTTTCTCCCACTCTGTAGACTCTTTCTTCGCATTGCTGATAGTTTCCTTTGCTGAGAGAAAGCTTTTTAGTTTGAATCTATCCCAGTTATTGATTCTTGCTTTTATTTCTTGTGCTATGGGAGTCCTGTTGAGGAAGTCTGGTCCGAAGCCGACATGTTGAAGCTCTGGACCTACTTTTTCTTCTATAAGATGCACGGTCTCTGGTCTGATTCCGAGGTCCTTAATCCATTTTGAGTTTAGTTTCGTGCATGGTGAGAGATATGGGTTTAGTTTCATTCTGTTGCATATGGATTTCCAATTCTCCCAGCACCATTTGTTGAAGAGGCTATCTTTTCTCCATTGCATATTTTTGGCCCCTTTGTCTAGTATGAGAAAATTGTATTTATTTGGGTTTGTGTCCGTGTCCTCTATTCTGTACCATTGATCCACCTTTCTATTTTGGTACCAATACCATGCCGTTTTTTTTACTATTGCTTTGTAGTAGAGTTGAAGATCTGGTATTGCGATACCCCCTGCTTCACTCTTTCTGCCAAGGATTGCTTTAGCTATTCTGGGTTTTTTATTCTTCCAGATGAATTTCATAATTGCTTGCTCTATTTCTGTAAGGTACATCATTGGGATTTTATTTGGAATTGCATTGAATCTGTATAGAACTTTTGGTAGTATGGCCATTTTGACAATATTAATTCTTCCTATCCAAGAACATGGGAGATCTTTCCATCTTCTGAGGTTTTCTTTAATTTCTTTCTTTAGTGTTCTGTAGTTCTCATTGTAGAGGTCTTTCACCTCTTTTGTGAGATTGATTCCCAAGTATTTTATTTTTTTCGATGCTATTGTGAATGGGGTAGTTTTCCTAATTCTCTTTTTGAAGATTCATCACTTATGTATAAAAATGCCTTAGATTTATGTGCATTGATCTTATATCCCGCTACTTTACTGAATTCACTTATGAGATCTGAAAGTTTTCTGGTGGAATTTCCTGGTTCCTCGAAGTATATAATCATATCATCAGCAAAGAGGGATAGTTTGAGTTCTTCTTTTCCTATTTGTATCCCTTTAACAGGTGTTGGCAAAGATGTGGGGAGAAAGGTACACTCATACATTGCTGGTGGGGCTGCAAATTAGTGCAGCCACTCTGGAAAGCAGTGTGGAGATTCCTTAGAAAACTTGGAATGGAACCACCATTTGACCCAGCATTCCCAGTCCTCGGCCTATATCCAAAGGACTTAAAATCAGCATACTACAGAGATACAGCCACATCAATGTTCATAGCTGCTCAGTTCACAATAGCCAGATTGTGGAACCAACCTAGATGTCCTTCAATTGATGAATGGATAAAGAAACTGTGGTATATATATATAATGGAATATTACTCAGCCATAAAGAATGATAAAATTATGGCATTTGCAGGCAAATGGATGAAATTGGAGAATATCATGCTAAGTGAGATAAGCCAATCTCAAAAAACTAAAGGACGAATGATATCGCTAATGAGTGGATGATGACACATAATGGGGGATGGGAGGGGTTAGTGTTAGGGTTAGAGTTAGAGTTAGGGAGGGGGGCAAGAATGGAGGAAGGAAGGACTGTATAGAGGGAAAAGAGGGGTGGGAGGGGTGGGGGAGGAAGGGAAAAAATAACAGAATGAATCAAACAACATTACCCTATGTAAATGTATGATTACACAAATGGTATGCCTTTACGCCATGTACAGAGAAACAACATGTATCCCATTTGTTTACAATTAAAAAAAAATACTTTAAAAAAAAAAAAAGAAAATACTAGGAAAATAATTCAACCTTCTAGCAATATTGATTGAAAAAAAAGGTTTGCACGATATTAGACCACCTAAAGTAGATTGATTGAAGATCCGGAAGTTAAATTAGGGTGGTGGGTGCATGCTTATTATATTAGGCTCATGGGTGGTGGGTGCATGTTTATTATATTAGGTTCATGACTTCTTCATATTAGAAATATTTCACAATTAAAACATTGTAATCTTAGGCATTATGTTTTAGTTCATGTATTAGCTATTGTCTGTCTTCTGTAGCATGATTTAATAGATACCAGTTTTCTTCTTGCAGATCTAACTCCAAGTGACTCACATTCCTTCTGTGTATATGCTCGTTAGAAATGAGAAATCCAGTCAGTTGAAGCAGTGTCAAGGCAAAGTGTGAAAGCAACAGAGTACGAGTGTTTCTAGCAAAAGTAGAGAGAACCGGACTCCTGTCCCTGTGTGGTCAACAAGAGCTGAATGCAATTTGATCAACAGCTTAGGGACAGGTACCATGAAAGGCATTCTGTCCCCAGCTACTCCAAGATTGCTTAGTAATTGAGTTACCTCGGATGGCATCATCACTTCCTACAGATGAAGACACTAGAGTTGAGAGTCTGCCTTTACTTGTCCTGTAGATGTTATCATTCATCCCTTAGAGTTAGCATTTCCTAAGTTTCAGAATATGTGAGTAAAAGTATGTTTGCACTCTCTGGCCAGATCTGAGACACCAGCAGTGTTTTATGAAGACCGAGTGGAAAGAATTACATGTGGAAGGAAGGCAAGCCCTGGGTCTGCAGTGGAGTCCTGGACTTTGTAGTAGAGCTTTCTCTCCTGCTCTAAAAAATGCCAGATTGCAACAAGAAAAAAGACATGTTATTAAATTGAAAGTGTATGTGTACTCAATATGTAGTTTTTACCATTCCATTTAAATCAACTAACTTTCTTTCATTGGAATAATATCCTATTCAATGAATTTGAACTATTTTTAAAAATTTATTGGTTACAATTCTTATTCCTGATAAGCAGCACACTATTCTAAAATTTATATTGTGAGGAAAATTATGTCATCGGTTTCTTTTGATAGTTCCTTTTCTTCCCTCAAATGTCCGAATTTTTTTATGTCTTAGGATAGTATCCCTATTCTTTTTTAGTTTAAAGATTTTAGCAATGAATTTGCATATACTTTGTCTTGAGGTCAGTAATTTTCCATAGGATAGCACTTCAGAACATGCTGTCTGACCATTTAAATATTAATAATCTCTTCCTTACATGGTGTGAGAATTTGCAGTATAGCACCTTAGCCATGGTTAGGTATATTTGGAGAAGGTGCTAGTATTTCCTTGAGTCCCTTGAGTAGCCTCAGAGAAGGTGACTAAATGTGTGAATAATTGCTTGATCTCCTCCCACAGGCCAGGCCTTAGAATTAGGTTGGAGAAACAAAGCACGTTTACCAGGCGCATTATTGTCTCTTTAATACTATTGCTGCCATAATTTGTTCCTTTGTAAGATGATGTGCTTCTTCATATTCTCAATACTTGTACCATTTATCCATGGTAATTTCTTTGAAAAGTAGTTGGTTACAGCCTAAGTTTATGCATACAAATGTATAAGTCTGATTTGTTTCTTAGTATTACTTAAATTTAACAAAATGGTGTCCAGAGACTCACATTACAACCCTTTTTGTTAACTTGAATAATATCATCATTTCCTATAGATGAAGACACGAGTAGTGTTTGCATTACCTGCCCAGGTTACACATTTGGAAGTAGAAATAGGAGTGGGTAGGATGACTGGTGGGGCTGTTTTTGTGATTTGATATGGCCTCTCTAAGTGCAGAGCAAGCACATGTTTACAAATGACTGTTAAGTACACAAGTGTTGCTATAAGTATGTAGTCATGTTTTTGATGGTAGGCAATAATTTAAAATTTTTTGCTTTATTTTGTTTTTAAAGACAGTGCTGTACTTACATAAGATGTAATTTCCTTATTTCTTTCCACAATATTTCCTAGTATTTATCATATCTACCAGTGTTCTTATGTCAGGGAACTTGATAAAGAACATAATAATAAACTGTTAGAACAAAAATCAGCTCAGAATTTGAATGATAGAGATTTGTGATCTGTGTTCATTTTCTTAACTTAGATAATTATGCAATATGCTTTTCAGTTTGTGCTTATATGGGTCAGACCCTAAACCATTTTGTTAAATATTGGGTAAAGATGCCTCTGTAAGACTTTGATAGAATTGATTCCTACCTTCAGTTTAGAGACTTGCCTTCCATCCCTATAATAAGAGGAACTCTGACCACCTGGGCTGCTACATGCCCACTGTGAGCCAAATGACAGGGTCTCTGACCTTGCTTTTCAGAGGATGTCACCTCACATAACATCCTTCACTAGATACCTTCCTTAGTGCTTCTCTGTACATCCCTGTGAGTTTAACTTAATTTGCAAGTGGATGAGGCGTATTTTAGGTGGAAAATTTGCGTACATATAAAACGTATACACACACAGTGGACACTCTGTAGCCATAGACTGCATATCCATGGTTTTAAGCAATCACTGATGAAAATAAGTGAGGTAATAAATTGCATCTTTGCTGAGATGTGAATTTTTTTCTTGTCATTTTTTCCTACACAATACAGTATGACAACTATTTACACAGCATTTACATTGTATTAGGAATTATAAGTAATCTAGGTACGAATTTAAAAATATATGGGAGAATGTGCATAGGTTATATGCAAATACTATGTGGTTTTATATAAGGGACTTGAGCATCTGTGGAATTCAGTATCCATCAGAGAACCCTGGGACCAAGAAATGACTATATATACACATGTATATACATACACACACAATTTTTTTTCTTATTTAAGATTTTCTCAACTCTCAGCTAGTGTCATGTACTTTACTAATCTGTGAAATGTACATAACATCTTACAGCAGTTGATGAGAATTATTTTGAAAAGGTTTAATATTCAGAGATGACTGAAATTTATTTTTATTGACATCCTTGAAGTCTTTAAATCTGACCTGCCTTTGCTAAGTTTTGCATGTACATATGCTTGGTTATAAAATATCTACCTGCAAAAGGTAAATATTTTCTTTTGTTTTCGTTGTGCTATTTTTTTTTCCCAAGTGGGCTTTTCCAAAGCTAATTTATCTGCAAAGAGACATATGCTTTAGGTTTGTACTTGTTCATTTACCTTGGAAAAATTAGGTCATCATCAAATCTGGCAATGTGGCTTATAAACTTGGCAACATGGTCTAATTAAAAACTTCCCTTAGATTAAAAAAAGGGAAAAATGATTAGTATCAGTAATGTTTTTATTTTCAAGGTTTGTGTATATGTAGGTATCTGTCACTTCTCATGTTGCATTGAAAGTGTGTTGACTGTCTGCTAATAGTTCATCTCTTTTCTTCTACAGCTTCCAAGTCTGTTATAAATAGTATGCTACGGGACCCTTCTCAGATTCCAGATGGAGTTCTAGCAAATCAGGTCTATCAGGTATTAATCACAGCTGTCTATTTTCAGTGGCAATGCTGTTATCTGCCTAGCAGAGTAAAGGATTTTAAACCTCATTTAATTACTGTCATCATAAACTATCACTGAGGTCAGGGTGCACCATAAATGGCAATGCAATATTTGTGAGAAGAGCATTTCACTTTTTAATAGCTTGCTTTTATAGTAAATAAAAAGCATGCAATTTTTGTTTTCTGTGATTAAATCTGAACAGCATTTTGATAGCTTTCTTTTTTGGGGATGGGGTAAGAAAAGTAATTACTGCTTTTAGGATGTTTACTGCAATAGTTTTTGTAGTCTTCCCTCCACCCTACCCCCCCAACACATATACCCCTTCTCTTGTTTGCAGTGCATCGTGAATGACTGCTGTTATGGACCACTGGTGGACTGCATCAAACAGTATCCTTTCCCATAAAATTTTAGGTGCACAATTGACGAGCTTAGACTCAGTGGAGGAGATGTGTCTAGCTTTAACCTGACATAAAGTTCTGCTTCACAAAACACATTTCATACTCTTCTCTTTTATATTCAATCAGCTGGAGGGTCATTGCAGACCATTCTTTCCTACAGCTTAAGGGAAACCAGATAGGCCCCAGGAAGGTGTCAGTTCAGCAGTTGCACTCACATGCAGATTTCAAACTGTGTGGTTTTCAATGAGTTTAAAGGTACAGAGTCATTAGGCAGGTAACATACTGTCTTGGAATGTAGTTAACCATTCCAGTGAACATTTTTAAAATATAACAAAGATCCATTTAAAAGGAGCCAAATTCTGTTGAGTTTACTAGAATAAATTTTGAGCCTGGAGTTAAAGGATGATGTTATTAAAATGCTGCTAGAGATCATCATGTTTTAAAGGGCAGTAGATTCTTATTGCTTAAATACTGATCATTATCCGAGCTGTTATTTGGATCCCTAATAAATAAACATTTTTAGAGAAACTAGGCTAATTTTTCCCTGGGAATTGAATTTAAGGCTGTGAAAACAGACATCTACTCATTCTTCATTAAAAAGATTTGAGATTTCTAAAGAGTTAATGTCTACTTCTTAAAGTAGGATTGGTGGATGGTAACAATTTCATGAAGCAGGACATTACTAATCAATGCTTAAGTAGTGTTGAATTTTGATAATTTTTGACTAAAAATACTATTTAAATGATAATAATTTTTAATTGCAATATCTGAGTCCATGAGTCTTACACCTCTTAGGATAACATAGCTTTCATAAGATAGATTTTTTTTTAGCATTGGTGGCACCATTACCAGTTGTGACTCAGTGATTACCAGTCAAGGGGTTTTTTTGGAAGCTTTTGCAAATTAAATGTGTCCACATGCTTCTGTGTGCAGACATGTATGTTTGTGTGTGTGTGTGTGTGTTTGTATTCTTCCTTTTTTTACAAGGCTTAGAGTCAGTAAAACTTTGATAAGAAAAATTTTCTTTCTTAAATAAAATTAAGATTTGAAAATAATCTTTATTAACAGGGCCCTCTTACTAGAATATTCAGTACCTAATGTATAGCCTCTCATTTGCACACACACACACACATATGTGTATACACACACACATGTACTTGCCTTTTTATTAAACTGAAGTGACTATATTTCTATTTTGAGTGTGATATTAATGATAGTGTTAGAATTTGTAGGAGTGCCAACCTCATGTTGCTACAGTGATAAAGTTTAGCACATTCATATAACAACTAACACCATCTGAGAGTATCTGGGGCTGAATTACATGTTAATTTTCAAGCACATAAAATAGTTAAAAATCAATTTAAAGTTAAGGTTTTAAAAGCATAATGTCTTTTGAAGGATTGCATATTGATTTTAAATATAACTATCTAATTATATATGCATGGACTAAAGTATGAAGTCAACTGCTTTGTAAATGCCAGGAGGCTATTTTTCAGTAATAGTTGAGATGCTTACGGGAAACTAGATTGCTGTATTGCTGGTGAAGAAAATGGCTTGTGAAGTTATTTACAAGTTTTGCCCCATGGTCACTGCCATACATCAATAATAGGTATTCTTATAGACAAAGTCTAAGTGTTTCTGCTTATGGAACATTATAAATTCTGCTTGGAGTATTTTCCTTATATTTTTGCTATCATTCATTTTCCTTTTTTGACTATGTTATTGCCAGAAGTTAATGTAGTACATGATTTCAGTTGATAAAGATAATGATGTATGTCTATAAGTTGCATTCACTGACTAGATTATAATTTTGCAATTCCATTATGCCTATTGTAAAATTACTATTTTTATAAGGCTTATTTTGTAGACCTTGCATTTTATATATGTTTATGTCAAGAAATACATAATCAAGAAGTATATCTTTCCAAAATTTCAAATTGGTGATTGCTTTTACCATGCAAAATAAAACAGGCTGGGAAATTTATAGAGAAACTGATTTTATTTTTTTCATTGAAGTAGTAGCAATTTCATATAATGTAAATATGCTTGCAAAGATATCTTCTAGACAGATCAACAGTACTATTTTATTTCACACTGAATTAAAATTATTGGTTTTCCATGTGAGTGAAAATGCTTTTATTTGCTATTCTTATAATTTAGTAAGGTTTACATTGCTTACTTTCAGTAAATTACTTCATTTTCTAAGAAAGAAAGTACACACTTGGTAAAAGGAATAGGTGTAAAATCTTTTTATTTCATTATGAAAATGTTTTATGTGGACGTTTGTGTAAGTAGAATAAAGTAATTTGGTCATTGACTAATAAGACACCACAGAAAGCACAGTAGCAGTGCATATATACATTGGCATTGTGCTTTCTCTTTCTGTCTCTTTTGTGTGGGGAGGTGCCTGCTATTTGTTTTTCCTACCTAGCCATGCCCACCCACACCTTTTCCACCATAGATCATACTCACCAAGAAAAAAAAAAAATGTGAGAATGCAGCCACTTCAGCTTTCCAAAGTGTGACTCCAGGACCCCACTATTAGATGGAGGCCTGCACAGAGAAGCAAGAAAAGATAATGATGCAGGAAGCCTCAAGTGCTGTGGGTTTCATTTCTGTACCATCAGTAACCTCAGTTTCATGATTCAACATTTCAGATGTAAATAATTTACAACAATAAAAGTGAGAGCACATTTATGTGGAATAGAAGTAAATAATTTAGTTCTAAAATGTGGGTGCCCCTGGTAATGAGAGACTGTTGAGAGTTTTTCATCAAGTGTTTTCAATGGACTCTGAAAATGCATGAGATTTTGTGATTTAAAAATTTGTTTCTTATATTTTCAATTAGAAATTCAAGAAGCACAACCATGTCCCTTGCCAGATGAGAAAAACAACAGGAGAAAAAGCATAAATGAAGACTTAGGACTTGTTTTAATGGTGGACATACATGACCACAGTTTCTGAAGTATAAGATTTAACTGATACTCACTTGTATGTGTTGGAAAAGGACAGTTTAATTCCCCAGGAATTATTTTTTACAAGTGAAGTATAAGTTTTCTTTGATTTACATTGAACTCTTGCAGCATATGATGAGAACAAATAGTCTCTGGTAAACCAAAGTGTGATAGAACCAGACTGATGTAACCAGTGAAACAGAGGATGACAGTAATGATTCAGAGAATGATTGTCAGATACTTTCAACTGAAATAAGTATTAGAATAGGCTAAGACTCCTTTTCAGATTTTGTGCACTCTCATCACTTCGGAAAACAAACTGGACTTGCAGGTCCTGCTCCTACTTTCATTATTTACCAGCCTTGGGAGGGAGCTTCAACAAGTTCTCAGCCTTTCTGAACCGTACTTTCCTTAACTGTAAAAATGAAACTAATAATAGCATCTACTCATGTGGTTTTTGTGAAGATTAAATAAAATGATACCTGAAACCGCTTAGCACAGAGACTTCATACATGATATTTAAGAAATACTAGCAACTATCAATCTTTGCATAATCTTAATACTTTTTAAGAAACTGTGTGGTGCTCTAAACTAGGTTTGCAAAGATCTCATTCTCATTCTTGACTTTGCCACATTTTAACTGGCCTTCTGCAGGTTCATTTCTCAGTCTGTTTCCTTACCTATAAAATAAGACATAATAATTGTGAGAATGAAACAGCATACATAAATCACTTAATTCAGTGCCTGCCACATAGGAAGCACTAAAACAATTTGTATGTTCACATGTATATATACATGTATGTTTAATACACACACGTGTATTCATATGAGAAAAAGACTTAAAACAGCCTCTCACCCATAGTCATCTCCTAAGATGTGTTTACTCCATAGAGTCTCAAGTCTTCTTTTGTCACAGGGAATCACCAGTGATAGAAGGGAAGTGAAACAGAAGCTGCTAACTGCTGGCTTAGTGACAAATGTGAATTAATAGGAGATTTACAGAGCACTATAAAATTGGAAACTTTTTTTAGGGCAAACCTGGTTAATATTCTTAGCTGCACTTAGTAAGTGCTTAATTAATGTGTACTAAATTGAAGTGAGGGATAACACAGAATGTCTTAAATGATTTTCCCTCTTTTTAAAAGAAGTTGAAATCATACCCACTTATAAATCTTTGCCAAAATATAAAAACAGAAAAATTCCTTTGAATCATTTAAATGAGGGGAAGAATATAGGAAGAAATAGCATTCCTCAGAGATGTGGGCTGAAGATGGAAATTGTTATAATTACCTCAATTCTTCATCATCTCAAAGTATGCACCTGGTATTAGCATTTTCTTGACGGTATAAATCTGCCTTTGTTACCCTTTACTAAAACTTCCCAGTGCCATTGGTCATGAGCATGAAGTCCTGCTGAGAGACTTGCTTCTAGAAAAAAACCTGTCCTTCCTAGGTAAGTATTTCTCACATCCTCTCTAGTTTGTAATATCTCCATGAGTGCTTAAATATATATTTTTAAAATCTTCCACCTGCAGTTAATATGTACTAAAGGAAGAGAGAATGATGATTGATGCTCTGCATGTTATCTTTTATTGATTTAGAACTGAGCAGGAACTCAGTTACCTAATCCCCTATATAAACAGCACATGCACAGGCTTGCAATTAATATTTTATAGAATAAGTGGCTGAAAAAATGCTTTAATATCTGCTGCAGTATTACTTTTGGTGCCATGAGATATTAACCATAATCTAGGCCTTATGAGAGAAACAAAAGAAATATTGTCTATAAAATACTTTATATATTAAAAAGAACCGTTAGAAAAATTCATGTTAGGTATGTGTGTCTCATGTATGGAATAGGGTTGTCCTTTTACTTGAAAGCAAAATATTAAGCTTTTATTATTTTTATGTCAAACATTGTTATCATAGATTTAGTATGATTTTCCAAAACTTACGTGTATGCATGTGTTTGTGTGCCAGTAGAGAATATTATTATAGATTGTTATTCCTTTCAGTATCTTTTAAGCAGTAAAAATTAAGCTTCAAAGTACATACATGTAATCACTGAATTTGTAAACCATAAGGCACCCCACAATTAATTAATTCTCCATTTCAAATGTGGTAATTTAAATTCTCCATTTTAAATGCAAAGGATCTATACAAATCATATTATTATGCAATATGAAGTTACAAGCATCTTCATAATGTAGTTTTTATGATCAAATAATGAAGAACATTGGATTACTAAATTTTTGTTCTGAAGTGGACAGCACATTGACCAATGAAAGTCAAATGCATGGTCATGTGTCAGTTTAGGAAAGGATGTTTAATATAGTCCTTCAGTAAATTTACTATAAATCTTGCTGTTCAGTATTCTTATTAATAAACTGGAGAATAGACTTGAATGTGTTATGAGATTGTTGATAAGTTGAAATTGAGAGATATCATAAATATTCTCCAGTTGAGGTTAAAGAAAGTTAATAAATTAGGAAAGTGGTCTCCACTTACTACATTAAAGTTCAGTACATAGAAGCAGCAAGTTTTTTTTTCATATAAGAAAGGCAATTGAATTTGTTAACCTATAGAAATAGAGTAAATTGGAAAGAAACTATCTTTTAAAAACATAACAAAAAATAAAATAGCTCCGAACCAGTTGTAATGGTTGCCCATGACAATAAGATATATTTCATTACTGTGGAATTCTGGTAGTATAAAATATCTGACCACATTGATCATTCGCTAGTGGCTAGTGTGGACATGACCAAATCTAGTGTAGTTTTAAGCCACTAACTAAGCAGTCATATTTCACACAGGCTTGGATCTTCATGTTTTAACCATAAATGTGTTAGTTTAGTATTGCATTACAGGATTTAATATGCATAGAATAAATTAATTAATGTATGCTGATGAGAAAGCACTTTAAAATAAAATTGAGGTTGCATGGAGTTACTGAGCAAAGCAATCAAGGTTGCTTTTTGGGTACTCTCTTGGTGTCACTTACTTGCCTTTGACTGTCAAACCCTCAGCCTCATTTCTTTGCTTAGCTTGACTTTCCCCAGCGGACCCCACCTGGGAGAAAGAGCAAAGGGCTTAAATGTGGCTTAACTTAGTTCTAGTTTCTCAACTTACTTGAATTTGGTTTGTTAGATTGAATTCACTATGGCTGATGGGCAGTGTGAAAGTGTGGTTGTCAAAGAGTTATTAAGTCCAGGAAGGACACTTAAAATTGAAATTGATGGGTCTCATGCAGTTCTCAGTACTATGGGATATATAGGTAATTATTTTATGGAAGCCTGTCCAAAAATTGTACTTAACTAATCTTTTAAAATAAAGAGTTGTAGGAAGTTAAGCCTACACCATGCAACCCCAGTTCTGTTCTGAAGTATTTCCTAATCAGCTTACAAAAATGTTACTAATTTATTCTGTCCATAGTAAGTATTTTAACATAGTACTAAACTAACACGTTTCATTTATGGATGAAAGATGAAAATTCAAAACCTTGGGTGAAATATCAGTACAAAATTGTTATTCTTTTACCTTGTAAATACCCCTTTCTAATGAGTAATTTGTTTTAAAGTACTGTGCCAGGTAAATTTAAATAAGTGATCACTTTAAAGTCAACTAACGTTCTTTTTTGTTTACATGTATGCACCTTGAATTTTGTTGCAGAGTTCCTGTACATGTCAGTTTTATTTTGATTCTTTGACAATCAAAAGTAAAATCAGTCTCACTGTCTCTCTGTCTCTGTCTCTATGTTGATTTCTAACCTCTACCTCTTTAAAAAAACAAATATTGTTTATGTCTTAATCCTTCTTAATTTAAGGATTATTACTGTTCCTAAAATTCTAAATTTCCCACCCATTAAACTTTGTCAAATCTCTTTTGCCAATAGAAGGGAGAAAGGGAAAAAAATCACTTTTTTTTAACCTTACTGCTTTCTGGAATTTCCTTATTCCATGGCCATGTACTTAGGAGTTGCTATGGTATAAACCTTAACCAGGCACTATAGAAAAGAGTATCCTTATCACTGAAAATTTGTGTATATTTATGTGGATTTATCCTATCTTGTAAATGTATCCATTTCATAGATAAATAAGTACATTATACTAAGTTCAAAGTTGAATGAAAGACTTTTAATTTCTCCAACTAAGAAATATTTTCATACACACACACACACATACACACACACTGCAAATAAGTTATTGAACTGGGCACTATTGTAGGCACTAGACAAGTCAGATAAAGTTCTGGCTTTCTTGGAGTTATGATCTAGTAAGGAGACAAGCTACCAATAAATAGATACAGATAATTTCTTAAAATTTCTGGAAGTCCTCATAATTCTTTAATTCATTGTTTGCTCTTTTCCACTAACATTTTTGAATGTGCTGTCTACATGCTGGAAACTACACTAGTTAATATGAAGATGGTCTTTTTAAAGTACCCTGTGCCCCAGATGCTCAGAGCCTTGTAAGCTATTGCCATGTCTGTCCCAGTGAGAGTGCAATTTCCATCTGGTGCATCTCACTTAGCAGGTGCTTACCTGATTTTCTTAATAGTGAAAGTAAATGCATTTACGACTTCTGTCAGGCACTTTTATTAAACCTTTGAAAGAAAGGATTACTTTGAAAGAAAGCTATACTTTGTAATTGAAGAAAATGTTACTGCTGATTGAACTGTATTCACTGAAATGGTGATAAAATATACATGTTCAACTGTTTTTTCATCAGGATCTTCCTGCCACCATCTACTTCCAGGATGGCAGGTTGAACTGTTTTGCTTGGCCCTGTAGCATTGAGCTAACCTATCTCTTAAGTACTTACTGTGAGCAGACACTATCCTTAATGGATTAAAAGCAAAATTTTTTTAAACAGTTGAATCAAACATGGAAATTTCCAGGAAAATTTAAGCTAAGTTTCAGAATATGTCAGTAGTTCTTCCCAAGGACAATTAATTGAGAATTAACATTTATTGGTCAGCATTTAAGGTCTCCAAAGATGTTAAGAGCTGTTGCCTTCTCCTAGCCTTAGATGCACACAGAACTCTTTTTAAACTTTAAATAGACCAATATGCATTATGATCATCCTTGTCACCTCTACTAAGGGTTCACTCCATTTCCAATGAAAAAACGGAGAATATATTGGATCTACTGAGGGAGATGTTTTAATTTGTATCTCTCAAGCCATTAATAAGACCAAACTCTGCTTTGTTGTGTTCTTTCTTTAGATTTTCTCTTCTTTTGGTTTGGTTTGCCTTGGTTTCCATTGGGGTTTTTAAAGACTATTGGACAGAAAGGGAAAAGGAGGAAAGGAAAATAGTGTCAATGATAAGAGGATGAAACGGTTCAAACTGTTGGAAAAATATGAAAGCAAGTATACCAAAGAGGGAAGATAAACCAATCATCCTCCATGAGTTAGAATACCTCCAGGTCAAAAGGGCATTCATTAATGACTTCCATAACCACTGTCTGGTACAAATTCTTGTTAAGTTTGGCTTAATAAGGATGACTCTTGAGATATTTTATTATTTTCCGTGAATGTTATTCTATTAGTAGACACTAACAGATATTTTGTGTGACACCCAAGAGGCCTTGGCTTTATCCCTGCCTCCTCCTTCCCCTCTCCACCATGTTTGGATGAAACAGCATATTAGACATGGGTGCTTCTCTAACATTCATGTATTACTCTATGGGACTCCAGGAGGGCATAATCTGTAAAGCCAAATAGGCTTAGTGAAGAATGTCCCTTGCTATAAAAAATTAGGATCTTTGTTTCTAAGAGTTCATCTGTCTGCTGCTTTATTCCCTACTTAAAGCAACAGTGCTCGGTTGGGGACGTGATTATGATGTGACAAACGGGATTATGTTCTTCAGGTGAAGAACAGCAGCAGGAACAGATGAGATTTAGAATACTAAGGTTGTTTACATGCAGATGTTAAGCAGCATAGAACAAGAGACTGGAAATAAAACATTTCATTATATAAGCTGAGGGAAGCTAAGATAGTTGGGTAGTTCTTAAGGAGTCAACCATTTAAATTTCTAAATATCAGAAGGCTAAAAATAAGCTGTGGTTTTTAGAATAATATCTTATTGTTATTAGTATACACGCTGTTGTTAATAGGAACTTGCCATTCGGGCAGGGATACGTAGTACTTGGATTATGTTCCCACCTATAGAAATTGTTCGGGTGAGACTCTCTTACTTATTTTCCTTATCAGTTATGCTTCTGCTTGCTTTTCCCTGGCACTAAGAGACCCTTGGGAACCACAGACTCCTTGTTGCTGCCAGCAGATGAAATGCTCTCTGGAACTTTGAAGGAAGGTTATCCTGTGCACTTAAAATGGTATTCTACCTGCTCCTGGACTATAGCCCTTCCCTCACCATTGCTTTGGTTAGATTACTTAGGTCTGCTGAGCATCTGGTTTCCTGACCACTAATGATTTATTGGAACTTTTTTAGTTATAAGTGGCAAAAATCCAACCAAACCAGTTCCCTCCCTTCCCCTTTTCCTCCCTTCCTCATCTTTTCCTCCCCCCTTCTCTCTCTCTCTCTCTCTCTCTCTCTTACACACACACACACACACACACACACACACACACACACACACATCAATTGATTGGTTCATATATACGCCTGAAATGTCCAAAGAAGAGAAATTTGCTTCTGGTATGTCTAGAATTCAGAAGACAACAATGTCGTCAATATTGTATTTTGTGTCTTTCTTGGGTTCTACACTTTTTCTGTGTTGACTTCATTCTCAGGCATGTAAGGTCATGACTGTTGCTAGTTTGTTTAAATCCTTAGAGTTTATAATCTCAGGGGAAAGTTGGCAGTTCTCTTTTGCCTCATAACAAATCTCAAAGAAGACTGTGATCAACTAGTCTGTCAAGTGTCTACTCCTGGGACTGGATGGTTGGGATCACATTATTAACCACCCACCAGAATCACATTGAAAGATTTGTGTAGCAGTGCCAGGCAGGATGGTATATAAGACAGCAAAATTTAAAACCTCATTCTCCCTACAATAAATTAAGCACAGGTTAGGGCTTCATTCTCCATAGCCAAATTACTCTGGGATCCAGTCATTTTTTATTATCATTCTTGGTCTGTTTGTATATGTGTGTGCACACTTGTTTTTGTGCACACGAAACTGTCCATGTAGTAGAAAATCCTCTTTATGTCTCAGAACTGCTAATATATCTCTCTCCATGGAGATTGGTTAAGGACAGATGGAGCTGGCCCTGCATAAGGTTTTGACATCAGTGACTAACTCAATGGAATTGGGACAGACAAAGGCTAACATTGAACCTCCCCTCAGACTTTTGGAGCAGGAAAAGGCTTTTATCCTCAGTTTAATCCCCTTGTTTTGTTTAGAAAAATCTTGCATCACAGCTACTACCCTAGCAACAACCTGTCCTGTCCTGGATCTTTCTCTGGATCTTTCTACTTTACCATACTGATTTGTCCCTTTATTTGTGGTGTTAAACCAAAAGAATTTAGAGTGATATGGTGTAATACAGAAAAGTTTTTTACTTTTTTGTTGATATTCATGTCCACTTCCTCTTCTCAGCTACCAAGAAGCAGGGACTAGCCTACCTAGCCTCTCTATACTGCTCCAGCTTGTTGACCTTCCATTTGTTTCCTATCTTTAGGGCACTTCAATTTTCCCTAGTATTGTCCCCTGAAGACATAAACAAAGGACAAGGTCAGAGCAGTCAGTTGTAGTCCTTATTAGTGGCTTTGATAAGAGGCTTTGGGGGAAGAGGTTGAAACTAATGGCTATAATGAAATTTTGGGTTCTGTTAAGATTTCATTTATCTGTGCTATCAGTCTCCCTATGCAATATATCCGTTCTGTGTGCCTTTGCACAGAGTTTAAATATCATAGTAACAGCTATTACTGAAACCTTGATAATTTCTTACATTATAAAAACTGTGAAAATTACTTTTAGGGAACATAAAAATACAGAAATCAGTGGTGATTGCTCCATATATTGACTAAGGCAGTGTTTGAGAAAAATAGCCCTGAAAAACAAAATACTAGAGTTAAAAAAATATACTGTAATTTTCATTTGTATTATTATGTGGCTTTTTTGCCCTCCTTCCATTTAGTAAAGTACATAAGGATTTAAATAGATTTTTTTAATCAGCATATTTTAATTTAGCATTTGAAACCTTTCTGACAAATTCATAGAGAAAAGGCACATCAGAATGTTACTTTTCATTTTTAAATATTGCAAACTGAAATTTTGCAGTTTCTCCAGAAATAACAGTATTTCTTAAGTTTTAAGTTTTGTAATAAAACTAAACAAACAAAAGAAAACCTTTTCTTAGTAATCTTTGTGCTCTTTATGTTTCTTAAGTATATGTTAACTAGTTTCAGATGTGTTTTGTTCTCTGACTCAAAATCAGTTCTTTATTTTATAAAAAGAAATTGTGTAATTAGTACTTAATTGCTTTGGATATTTTGGGTATTTGGAGGAGAGGTAATTGAAAGACCAGAGGAATTAAACTTTCACAATGTTCTTTATGCATGTGTAATTCCTTTTTTAAAAATACCCCCTGATGACAGGCCCAACAACTTAAAAATAAACAAAGACCTGGGTTGTTTTTTTACAATTGAAATAATCATTTAAAAGATTTTTAAAAATGAACATCAATTTTTATCTATGGATTCAGTTTTATTGATTTTTTTCTTAAGTTTTATTGGTGAGAGAACCATCAGAGTACTAGAAATCAAGAGATATCAGGTTCATCTCCTCTTCCCGTAGGTGTTGTCTAAGTAAGTGGCTGTGCACTGATCTCACAAGAGGAAAGTAAGAATCCTCACACAATTCATAAATATTATACATGATCAAATTTAAATATATGCCATAATGAAGAGTGGTATGTGGTCCTCTGGACAAACTGTAGCTTGGTTGACTTAGGCTCTTATCCTGTATCTGTAACATTTAGAGAAGCCGAGGTCACGGTGTGTAACTTAACTTCTCTAGGCCATTTTTATTATGAATAAATTGGAATATTGGGCTAGTAACTCTAAGACTTTACTAGCTCAGAAATACTGTGCTTCATGAGACATCCATTATCTAAGAACTCTACATTTTTTTTCCTGGAGACTAAGAAATCTGCTTTTGAGTGATAATATTCTTATATTCATTTTGATGGTGAACACTTGAACTCGGGCATTAGTAGTTACAAAATGAGCTTAGTAGTTACAAATTATATTGGATTTAAAAATAATATACCTAAACCAGAAGAGCCTTACTTCATATCTGCTGTATTCCCTGATTAAGGTATAATGCAGAATTTGGAAGTTGATTTGTGGGAGAAATTATACTAAAAGTGCTGCTCTGTATTATTGTCCTAATCACCCCCATTTCTACCTAATATTATTCTTACGTTTTTCTAAATTCTGATCTTTTTTTCTTGAAGAAAACAATAGTTTACTTAAACATCTCATTTCTGGTAGGAAATTCAAAGAACCAAAATTAACTACTTAGATCAAATATATGTGAAAGTACTCTTAAGAATTTGTATGAAATGCATGATTCTCAAAGAAAATATCAACTGAAAAATTTTGTATAGAAGAGACAAAAATCTGAATATATTAGTAGCCATAGAAGACATTGAAAAAGTGACCAAAGAGATGACCCAGCAGTAGAACCAAACACATCTTGGGTTTTGTGGAGAAATTCTACTCAGACTTTAAGGAATGCTTAAGTCCAATGTTGTCAAAAGACTTACTGACTTTAAAAAAGGAACAAAAAAAAAAGTGAGCTTTCCCATCAGTGTTAACAAAAGAGACCCAGTCCCTTCCTTTACAAATGAGATGAACCTTAGGTTCAGACATTTAGGACCAAAGATGAAAACTAATAGCAGGAATTATCAAATAAAATGAACTTTGGACCAAATTTCGTACCTGTGTGTTTTGTCTCTGCACAGTGTTATTAAATAGGAAGGAAAATTATTACCAGTCTAGGTAAGCTTTGTAGAAAACATAGTTATTCTTAATACACTTGCATTTTATTCAGTTATCCTTTTTGAGCATTAAATGCATATAGAGAATATGCTGGTGGTGAGAATGGGGCATTATATAGGACATTAAAAAATGAAAAGGAAAGATCCTGTCCTCAGTGCAGCAGCGTCAAGTGCAGGATGTGAAAGGCAGGCCCATGCACAACAGCACAAGGGAGCAAACAGAACAAGGATGACAAGAATGAAGGGAAGTAGCATGAACTGATCACTGAGGTGCATGACCTGAAGGTCCCAAAGTCGAACCCTGACATGTCAGCCCAATTTAAAATCTTTACCCAGTGGTTTGGATAATGATCTTACTGGTAAGAAATCTTTAAAGGCCTGAGGATCCTAGAAAGAAGCATAAAGCAGAGGCCAGGAAATCAGGCCGCATGGGTGGGACTGACCTTAAAAATCTTCTGAAGAGGTGATCAGTGATAGAAACCTCCTAGAGCAGGTGAGCAAGGCCACCTGTTCACAAATGCAGCTTCCTATACTTGTTCTGTTATTTCCTCTGAACTTTGCCAAGTTCCCTACTCCTTTTGTAGGAAAACTAAAATGAAAAAAAACAATAAAGGTTGAAACAGGGAAGGTAAGGCAGTGAGAGTTTTAGTAAATACAGGAAGGAACGTTTCAGATGTTTAAAATAACATCTCATTATAAAAAGTAGAAGTCTAATATCACCAGTGATGACATAGACATCTAGATGCTGTCCTATGGGTACAATTACTGTTTGATCAACCTCATATTGGGTGAGTAAGAGGGAAGGAGAAAAGGAGAGTTATGTGTGTGTTTGTGTGTGTGAGAGAGAAACAATATGCATCAGAGATATTTTGAAATTCTCCACAAAAAGAAAAATTTCCTAGCCTCACTTGATGTTCTGTTTTAGGGATTGGGTTTGGGTTTTTAAGTTTCACATTAAGCAAGTCATGCAGTTTAAATTGTAGGTATCGTACTAGTAATTTTGGTGCAGTGAACAGAAGTGTGTATCTGCTTTTAAAGGGATTTCTCTGTGTACATTTGGATTGCTTGGTGACCTTTGAAATTTTGTTTTGAGCTGCTGTCAGAAACATAATCATTTTTCTCTCTGAAACAGATTTTAGCATCTGCAAAGGTTGATCAAGCTAGGATAGTTTAAATAAAATATTAATCTATCTTTTTTAATGTCAACCCAACTTTTAAAACTGTTCATCACCTATCTAAAACATCAGCTCAAGGCAGTGGAGCTGATTTTAATAAATGCCTTTTCCATTAAATATTCTTGTTGTGGTGGTCAGAGTACAGTTAGATAATAGAATTTCTTCTAATCTTATTCATCTGTAGCCCAGTTTCAAGTTTCTCTTGTTTTAAAATTAATATTACTTTATATTTCATTATCTGAACAGTTTACTTGCAGTTTTTTTATATTTCAAGGAAGGAAGATTGTTTCAAATTCTGGCATCAGTCTTTCAAAATCTGGGTAAAGATTTTTACTTTTAACAAAATTTATTTTAATATCTACTTTAAATATGTGTCTTGTTATTAAAAGGTTATTTACGTTTAAAGTGCTGACCTTTCAAGATATACACAAGAGTATTCTAAAACAGAGTTTCTGAATGTTGGCCATGAAACCACTGTCTTGGGCTGACAAATGGATTGGAAATAAGCTACCCAACACTGGGAATGGGCCATTAATTTTAATCAAAGGTGATGCAAGAAGGCGAATGGGATGCATGGCAATGTCAACAGCCCAGTAGGTGTTAAGAGACCACACAGCCTTCCTTGTTACTTGGTTGGGCCATTAGTTGAGGTTGGGTGAAGACAGAAAGCCATGTCTGGAATTGAATGACCAGGTCACTCCAAAATCTAATGGAGAACTCCCCATTTCTGAAATCACATTGTAATGCCATTAGAAGTCAAGGACAGCATTTAGAAAATATTGAAGGATCTTTTTTTTAATTTAAAATCAAACACCTTGTAAGTTTTTCAACTTTGTCAAGCTTCCTATTTTCCTTCTTCCTTTCCTTCTGAATGAATCATTGATGTTTACAGCGGATCAAGAAATTGAACGGACTTAGGAAAAAAATCTTAAAGCCTGTTTGCTTTTCAGAATTACATATTGTTAGTTGTAAAACAATAATAAAATGCCCCAAACAGGAGCATGCCAGAGGAATTAAGCAAATAATTAATTCTGTCTAGTAATATTGTCCTTTTCTTGTGTGTAGGAATAGTTTCACTAGTCGAACCTAAACTTTCTTAGTTGCCTTAATGAAATTATTTGTTTCATAATTATAATGGCCACTGGGCTTGGGCCTTGTTGTAAATTATCATTATTAACTGATAACCTTAGTGATGGTCATAGTAGTGAAATCCTTTTTTTTTCAGTCAGTAAGTATATATCTTTATTTTGAGTATATTCAATTACAAAAAAGGTAGCTCTATGACAGCTTGGATTAATGATGTTTATAATAAAGACATAAAAATGCAAAAGGAACAAAGAAGCATTTTGTATTTGTGCTTCAGGTTTATTAAGAAAATCATTTACTCTGACATTGTATTGCATGCATAAGAAAGATATGTATGACTGCATTAGTAATTTTTACACATATTTAAGAAAGAAAAGCAATTATATTGGTGTCTTGTTAATAGAATACTGTTGTAAGTAATATTATTTGTTCTTCCTGTAGATGAAGATCAGCTTCGTGCAAAGGGTTATGACAAAACACCAGACTTTATTTTACAGGTTCCAGTTGGTAAGTCCTTAAACTCACTTATTTGTTTATTTATAAGGAAAGGGGATATGTTTTCCATTCCTTTAATATGTTAATATTAGCAATTGTTACCAGAGATTAGCTTCATAATACTTTACCTGTATGGCTGAAATAGTTGGAAAAGATTATTTTGAAATAGCGGAAAATAATAGGTTAAAAAGAATCTGTGTCTTAAAAATTATACATATGTTTAAGAAATGGGTGCCATTTTCACCTCATTTCTTTAACTTTAGAATTTTTAAAATAGTTTTCTTGAACAGCCAGACTCACTTTGGTCTGCTTGACTTGCTTCTTGTCAAGTTATAGAACAGCAGTCTCAGAACTAGGAAGGGAGTTTTGAAGAGTGTGATAAAAATAAAAGCATGTGATTGTAGCATAAATGTTCCTTATGACTAACGCACACAATGCATTGTTTTATAATTACATCCATAGTTGAAGGTAAGGGCTAACCCTCTGCTCATTAACGTGAAGCATAGAGAGGCCTGTGCAGGGTTCAGAATTTTCAATCTTCCCTTCCCCTCACCATGTATTAGTAATGCTTTGTCCCTTAGCTGTAGAAGGGCACATAATTCACTGGATTGAAAGCAAAGCCTCATTTGGTGATGAATGTAGCCACCACGCCTACCTGCATGACCAGTTCTGGAGCTACTGGAATAGGTAAGGTCCCATTATTTTTCTCTCAAGATAAACGATACTCAGCTGAAATCTCATTAGAAAAAATATTTTGTTTAGCTGGTAAAAATGCTAGTAGCCTTTTTTTTCCCTAGTAAATATAGGGTCTTGATTAATGTATTCATTTCAGATCATTTAAACTTCTCTGCTTTCATAATGTTTCTTCATTTTTTGAAACAAAAAAATCTATGCATAGGTCACAATTAGTATATCCTCTCTTTCCTATTTTATGGTGATAATATTGGTGTCACTTAAAATATGGATAACAAGATGTGTATATTATGATATGGATACTGGGTTTTTATCATTTTGATGTGAAATTTATACTTACTGTTGAGACTATAAAAAGTAATTTATCTTCAACTCTCTGAGGAAAATATCCAAATATAAAAGATGAAAATAATTTACCTTCCAATACTATAAAATAGTTTACCTAGCAACTTCTATCAGCATTCCTGAAGAGATGAAAATCTGAGCAATTAAGAAAGCTAGTGTGAGGGTAATGCTATTTTATTGAGTACCTACCATGTGCCAGGAACAGCAGATTATTTCAACAAGGAAGTTGTTTTTTTCCCCATTTTGCAAATAACTAAGCTGATTCTCAAAGAAAGAAAATAATATGTCAGTGAGCCGGTTACCATGGACCTGCATTTATTTCTCTCCCAAGCCTGCACTATTTCCAGCACAATGCTATTTTCCTCTATAATGCAACCATTCAGACTTCACCTTTCTCTATTATTGCAGTCCTAAGTTGTCACACCCCATATTTTTGCCCCTTAGAATAGGATATACGTCAAGTGGTAACCTTCCTAGATTAACTATGTTCTTTGGTCACTGACCAACAGGAAGAATACAGAAATAAGATGACATTGGCCCAGAGCATTAAGGAATGAGACAGTAGCATCTATGGACAACAGCCTTGTCATGGAAAAGAAACAGTGGCAGGCTATGGAATTTGGCATTATATTGTTACTCAGCTTTACGAAAGGCCAGGGGACCTCGCCTGTAGCAGCTGTGCTAAACTAAGCCTACTTTTTGCCATGGTAACAATGATCATGACAAAATGCTGAATGTAATGGCTTTCTTGATTTTCTTGTGTAATTGCGCGTAGCATCCGAGCTTTACTTTACAGGGATGGAGGAGGAAAGTGCAAAATGTTTTAGAAATCAATGCTGCTTCAGCGTTTCCCATGTTTTATTCAGCCATTATTCAAATTAGCAGTAATGTGGCAAATTGAATTTTAGTTTTTTAGCAATTTTATGATTAGTTTGAAATAGTAAAGAAAGCATCATTTTTGATAGTATAGGAAAAGCAATGACAAGAAAATGAAATTACATAAGTTTCGGTTGCCAAAGGATTTTAAAAAATGAGTAAAATCAGTATACATTGAGACTATTTCCCCCTCTTTGGAACTGGTCAAGTCTCTTCTGAGGAACAGTTTTAAATTGAATCCCATATAGAAGAGCTTTCTTAAAAATTCTAGAAGCATATATTAATTTCAAAACAATTCAACTTTTTACTGAGGGCCTGCTATATGCCTGGCACTCACCATTTGTAGGCATATTAAATAATCTAGTCACCTGTGTGATAGACCTATGGATTCCTGATGTGGATGGAGGGAGTCTGAGGGATAGACAATTTAATAGTTTCCTTTGGGTTGGATTTTAATATTATCTTGTTGCATTCTGCTTTTTAACCTTCTAATGATGTGTTACTTCAACTACTGTTGAGTAACATTCCATGAACATATTCTTTGAATATATAACCAGACAAGGGAGCATTTTGATAGGAGAACTTAGTCTCCATTTTTGAAAGTTTGGGATCCTACTGTTTTCATATTTGCCTCAACACAGCTTACATAGCAGCTGATGAAATTTTTCAGAGTTGGAAGAAATTCCCTCCTACCTGTAGGTAGTCTGTAAAGGAGGCTTCTGATTGACTTTTGGACTAATTGTTTTATTCTTGTGATAAGGCTATAGTTGACATAAAATCTAATGTAATACAATTGTCACACTCTTTTCAGATTAAAGATTAAATTTTATTATGTGATGGTTCAGTTAATATTTATAGAATAATGCTTTTTCTGTAAACCCAAATTTCCAATAAATAACTACAGAGCCTCTAATTTTTGTATTAATATTTCTGTAAGAACTTTCTTTCATAATTAATGGATATTCATAACTCAGCCTTTCAGCAATGCTGACATAACAGATCATTCCTTTCTTAAATTTTTTTTTCTTGGCTTCCATAATGTCATTTTTTTCTGGGTTTCTTTCCACCATGCCAGCAGCATAATCAGTCGCTGGCTCTTCTTCCTTTTCCCAGTCTCTAGGTTGGAAGACTCTGGAACTCAGTGTCTACCCTTCTTCCCTTTTTTACCTACACTCATTCCAAGATGATCCTTTGGGAATTTCATTGGCTCCTATGGCTTTATATATAACCTTTATTTTGGTATCTTCTAATTTTTATCCCAGCCCTAATATTCTCCCTGAGTACAAATTTCTTTGTCCATTCAAAATCTCCTCTTGGGTATTAAATAGATGTCTATATTTAATATGTCTAAAACTCACCCCTTGATTTTTTTCTCCCGAGCTTGTTAGTCTCCCATTTCCATTCAGTTCAATTAATGGTGCCAGAATTTTCCCATATACCTAACTCAGAAACCTAAGCATTATCATGGATATGTCAGCAAGTTCTTTCAGTGCTATCTTCACCACACCTCCCACTGTGTCATTTTTTACTGCCCTACTTGCTGTTGCCTCAGCATCTGTTGTCACCTCTTGGGCAATTGTTCTAGCCTTCAGACTAGACTTTGGTTCATTCTTACAGTTATGTGGTCTCCCCTGTCTTGGAAAATATAAATCATATAATGTTATTTCTCTACTAAAACTCTCCATTGGCTTCCCATACATTTAAATAAAATCCAGACTCTTTACTGTGATATTCAGGGACCCTCTGCATGATCTTTCTCTCTTCTAACCCCGTTTATCTCCACATGTTTCTTTCTCTTCCCCCACCTAATTTACTTCTTCCATCACATTGCCTTTCTTAATCTTTCTTGAACCTTGTTTCTTGTTTCTATTCTCTGACTAATACTTCTGGCTAGGAATTTTCTTTACTGGATCTCCACATAAAATTCTTCTCTTAACATTAAAGGCTCCACTCAAGTTTGCACTTCACAGAGGGACATCCCTTACCATCCAGTCTAAAATATAAAACCCTCTTGGGCAGTTGTTTATCTCTTTCCTCGTTGGGCTCTTCATAATACATGTTGTGAAATAATGAGTAGAATGTAGTTGGGATCATTTATAAAAGCACCAATTTGCTTATTTGAATAAAAGTCTTTAAAAGAGCTTTTCCTTTTACATTACATTTCAAATTATTCTACATAGTGTGTTCCTCATTACTGTGTTATTAAAACTTCAGAAATTTGCCCTTCCCAATTCTCCTTGAAAATTTTTAATTTTGCAGTGCAATCAAAATCAAATATATTGACTAAGGTACATAAGCTGGTTCTCTTACAGGCAGATCTCCATCCCAGGTATGAAGCTTATCTAAATAACTCCTCAAAGTTCTTCAGTCTCAACTTCTACAGAGTTAAAAGAAATACAGTAACTCTAGGAAGCAACAATTATATCAAGATATATAGTCCCAAACTGTATAGAGATACCAGAAAAGATTTTTTTAGGAAAATCAACACAGAAATACTTTCTTATTCTACATGTCTAACCAGAGTGAATTCTTTGACAATTTGACCTACATTACTAGGTATAACTTATAATTTTGAGATAATGATGGAGAAGAAAACCAGTTCTATATGGCCAGATTACATACATGGTTTCTAACATTTGGCCTTTCAGAGAAGCAGAAGAAACTCTCTACTTAACTTTTGGTAATTAGAGATAAAATAGATCCATTTAATAAAAATATTGAATAACTTTTAATGATCAAGAAAGAACCAAATGCTATGGAGCAAAGAGTGTGCCCAACAACTACCCATCAATAACATGTAAATGATTATTGCAAATTCAAACCCTCCGTCTGCTGTTCTGGGCACACTCAGGCATGTTGTCATCAGAGTTGACTATATTAAAAGCTGGAGTGCAGTTTGTAGATATATTTCTTGAAAGAGATGAGTTGACTGACTGCAAAGAATGAGACAAACTTTTCTTTGAATTTGACTTTACATCTTTGTGATCCTTAAAGTAATGTGAGGAATACTGGATTTGAATCCAGATCATGCAACTTTCTGCTCCCGTCACAGGGAGCAACTTGATAATCTTCCAGAGTCCTTGTTTTCGTCTCAATAAAATGGGTTTAATAAATACCTTCCTTGCCCTGTTGTTGTGAAGATCATTTGTTTGGTGCATGTAAAGCACTTTCATGGTGCCTGACAATCAACAAAAATTGTTTTCCCATTGTCTTTTTCTCCTCCATATCACTGTCTGATGGAATTTAGAAGTCTTCTGATTAGATGTTTTTAATTGCCTTCTTTGCCAGATAAACTACTCAGTTAACTTCAGAATTCAACTTAGCTGACATATTTTTGGGAAACTTGCCTATATTCTAAGATTGGGTTTGATGCCCCTGCTAGTTCTAATTATTTCATAGCACTTATCAAACTTTGTAATTGCTTGTTTATTTGCTACCTTCAGTATTGAGTTCCATGCTATCTATTTGTTCTATCCATCTTTGAATGGCCAGAAGTTGGAAGAATGTCTGAAACATAGTTGGTAGTGAGTAGATGTTTATTGAATGAATGACTATGCAAATTACTCACACTTGACAGGCAACAATATTTTAAATCAACTGGTAAGGATTATATAAGACATAGTAACATTAAACCTTATTAGACCCATTTTTTTTTTCCATTGGGACATGCCCCTCAAAAGGGCAGTGAGAAAAATTGTTTTATCTAAAAAAGTTTTATAGATTTTTTTCAGGTGTATAAAGCTTTCGCAGATCTTTTTTGTGAAAGGTAGCATAAGTGTATTTACATAAGAAATTTTAAAATAGAAAATAACTGGTACCCAAATGGCAAATGCATTTTATGAAGCTTTTAAATAAATATTTATAGTTTTATGTTGATTATTTGCTTTCCAAAAATGTCAGCCTTATCTGGTTTGAAATTTACATGAAATGCCTTGAAATCTTAAGTAGAGAACTCTCAGGAGTTTCGGAAGAGGATGCGTGGAATGGGGCCATGGTATATGACTGGTATACCATGTGTCTAAATATTTAAAGTTATATACCAACTTAACAGACATTACATAAGATATATTCTATCCTACATGAAGATTTGGAACTTTAGATTTGCACTAAGAATTCCCAGTTCCAGGGTGCTTATTGCTGTGCAGGTATAGGTGGCCCCACTGTACAACCTGCCACTCTTCTCTTCCTGCTCTATATTCCACCTAGAAAAGAGTCAAGCACACCCTCGTCTACACATCCAATCTCCATGAACACTCCCACAAACCACTGCCCTAGGCCAGAGATGCACATTCTGCTGTTCTGCCCAGTTATCAGGTAGATGAACCTGAGAGAGGGGACTGCAGGCCCTGGGAATGGTCTCAGAGTTATTTAATCAGGAAGTTCTGAAATTCCTGCTAAATGGAGTGTAGCCTAGAAGCGGGGGTGGGGCAGTTATCAGGTAGAGATGTTCCCTTGTCCCTATAGATTCCTCACCCTATCTGTGTTGGGTTACAACCAGAGTGGGACCAGAGCAGAACCTTCTAAAACTTCAGGGCATGGATCCCTCTTGACTGGGTATAAGACACATTGTCAAAGAAAGCTAGTATGTATATCTTCCAAAGCCATTTCTTGTACTAGTATTAGATAATGAGAGAAATGAGCACCAGAGGAAATATGGTCTTGATCACATTGATGTACTTCTGAAAAAATTAAGAGCCAAATTCTATCTGTCAGATTTTTGAAGCTTTGGCTCCAGAGAGTCTACTCTCCTAGAGGCAGTGCTAAGCTAATACCTTCTGCCTCAAAAATTGATTTGACTTCATTTCTTACCTCTAAGTATTTTTTAAAGATCAGTTATTTACTCAATGGTCTAGTGATTGCTTTCTCTGGTCTGTGATAACTTGAAATAAGAGGCTTTTAAAATGGGACTGCCCAGCAGTTAGAGTTAAGGAAGGTATTTTTCAGAGGATGACCAAAGTTTTTCCTGTATTAAGATACTTTCAGGAAGCCTGCAATTAGCCAAATCACAGATTTCCAGTTATTTCAGTCTTGTTAAAAATAAGGCTGATCACATCTGTCTTAAGTTGGAGCGTGTGCCTCAGCAATGGAAGCTCTTGCAACCTTCAATTACAGCAGCCTTGGAAGGCGCTGCTGCCATATACTAACAAGTAGTCATCAGCAACAAGAGACAGATTGACTAATAATTAGCAAATGCACTGAAGAGGACTTGTATAAAGGTAAAATATAACAATTTGCTTTTCTATCTCTCCTAGTGGAGTTGGTTGTGAGATATTGGTATCCCATTTTTTCAGACAAATTTTCGACACAGCTATTAGCTAGAGTAACCTCAAAATATTTGATAAGAATGAGGGAAGCATTTTTTGCATATTTAGTACTTTCATAAGAATTATTTTTCATAATAGTTAAATGCCATTTTTCTGCATCTGAAATGTAAATAACATGACTTTTTCCAGTAAGGAATTTATTTGTATTTTCTGTCATCCTTCATTGTTTTCAATGATGTCTTTAGATACAAAACTGAACAAAAAATAGAAATGCTATCTTAGGCCTTTACAGTGGTATTTGTAATTAAGAGATGATTGTTGGGAAACTTGAATGATTTAAATCAAAGACTTAAAAGACAAAAAACAGATCTATAAGGAAATGTCAATGAATTGGATTCCCAGAATATAAATATATATATATAAATATATTTATAAATATATCTGATTGCTACCTTTAGGTATGCTTAAGATTTTTATGAAGGAAATATATTGACCAGTTTCTTATAAATCCAGAGTGCCAAAGAATTGTTGAAAAGATGATTCTTCCTGCTGACTTACTGTGGTAGAGTTAATATGAATCACACATGGTTCAGAAATGCTACCTCAAACCAAATCAACAACAACAAAAAAGGATTGTGTGGTTATCCTAAAAATGGAAATACACCATCATGATCATCCAAATAGGATGAGGAAAGAATATAAGGCCCTTAGCAGGAATTGATGTCTGGAGCAGAGTCAGGAATCCAAAACTAGAGTCCATTTCTGAGACTAATTCTAGAATCATAAAGATCAGGTTGAAATTCATGATAAAATGTCCTGGGGTCTCTGGCAGTGATTCTCAAACTTCACTGGGGAGCTTTTTCATAACATTGATGTGGGCTTTATCTGGTAGAACTGATTTAATTGGTATGTGGTAGGGCCTAGACCTAGACCTAGACCTTGTTTTGTTTTTAAAACTTTAGTTGATAATGCTGATCTGTACCTGCCATTGAAGCAAACTTCTTTCTTATCTAGCCTCAATTTGACATCTAGCTCAGCATTCTCAGCCTAACTGCTTCCAAACAGAGTCTTGATGACAAAAATAATTGATTTATTAAGGAAAATTGATTCAGATCAGCAAACATTTGCAGGCACTGTGTTAGTCCATAGGAACATGATTTCTGCCTTTGAGGGATTGAGAGTGAGAGCTGGGCAGCAAATTGCAGAGGCAGCACCCAAACCCAGGTCTCCATCTGAGCTCTACACCGGTGCCCTTTGTGCTCCATCATACAACCCTGTGTCAGTCCTGATGAGAAATCTGTTAGAATATACTAGTAGTCAGTTAATGGGTTCGCTAGGCTAAAGCTAAAAGTCTCTGTAGTCTATGAGGTTTAATTATTAACTTTTATGTTGTTGGACAGAATGACCAGGCGTTCTCTCTTGCTTTCTCAATAGACTATGCTGTATTCAAATTATTTATCTGTGGAATCAGCATAAAATCCCGTGATATATACCCACACATCTAGAACATAATAACCCCGAATTTGTGGTTCTTGAATTTCACAGAATTACGAATATGGGGTTTGTATTTTTGTGGGGGGGGGGGTTCGTTTGGTTGTTTATCTACGGGGCAGACATTAAATCTGACTGTATTGTCTAAATACCTGTTGAATTCAGATTATAAGTAGACTGAAGATTTTTTATTAAGAATATTTCTCAAGTTGGGCATTGTGACACACACCTGTAATTTCAGTGACTGGGAGGCTAAGGTAGAAGAATCACAAGTCCAAGACCAGCCTGGGCAACTTACTGAGTTTCTGTCTCAAAGAAGAAGAAGTAGAAGGGCTGGGGATGTAGCTTAGTGGTAAAGAATTCCCGGGTTCAATTCCCCCATATCAAAAAAAAAAAAAGAATGTTTATTAAGAAGTATGTTGTTTTAAATTTTAAGTAGTTCATAATTTATGCTGAATCACAATTGCTACAAGTAAAGAATAAGTCTGTTTAACTATATAATAATACGTTGAAAAACAACTTTATTGAGGTGTAATTGACATATAATCAACTGCCCACATTTAAAGTATACAATTTGATAAGATTCACATGTGTATAAACCCATAAAATATCACCATAATAGTGATAGTGAGCTTAATTACTGCCCTAAATTTCCCCTATGACCCTTTAAAATAATCCTTTCAGCCCCTTCAATTCTCCCTATATCAGGCAATCGCTGACCTTTTACTATTATTTAGTTAACATTTTCTAGTAATTTATATAAATACAGTTATACTCTTTTTTTTTTTTGATCCAATTTTTTTTAACTCAGCGTGGTTATTTCAAGATTAGTTCATGTTGCTCTGTATTCCTTTTTATCACTGAGGAGTATTCAGTTCCATCGTCATACTGCTACTTGTTGCTCATTCACCTGTTTTCAGTTTGGGTTATTAGAAATAATGCTGCTATGAATAGTCTGTAAAAACCTTTATATAGTTTCATTACTCTTGGGTAAATACCCACAAATGAAATGGTTGGGACATATGGTAGGTGTATATTTACCTTCTTATGAAATGACTTAAGTGTTTTTGCAAATTGTTTGTTTTGTTTAACTTTTCCACCAGTGGTTTACAATAGCTCCATTTCTTCCCATCTTCCCCATCAGTTGATAATGGTCAGTCTTTGTAACTTAAGACTTTGTAATGGTTGTGTAATAGTGTCCTAATGTCATTTTAATTTGTACTTCATTAGTGCCAAAGTATATTGAGAATCTTTTTATATGCCTATTGTCTTCTTTGGAGAAGTGCCTGTTCAAATCATTGATTCCATATAATTGGGTTGCTTTCTTATTATTCAGTTTTAGTATGCTTTTATTATTATTTATTTCAACATACTGGATATAAGTCCTTTTTCAGACTTGATTTACATATATTTTCTCCTCGTTTGTGACTTGTATTTCAGTTCACTTAACTGTTTTTCACAGATCAAAAGTATTTAAAATTTGTAAATTCCAATATATCTTTTTTTTTCTTTTGTGGATTATGGTATTGGTATTGTATCTAAGAGTCAAAGAAATCAAAAAGATTTTGACCATGTTTTCTTGTGAATGGTTTAGAATTTCACCCTTAAGACTGGCATCCATTTTCAGTTGACTTTTATATATGATACAGTGTACAAATTGTAATTCCTTCATGCATGTAAAAATCTGGTTCTGGCACCATTTTTTGAGAAGACTTCTTTTTTTCCCTCGTTTAAATTATCATTCACTTTTGATCATATACAAATAGGCCTATTTTTGAATTCTCTTTTTCTTTTATTGATGAATTTGTCTGTCTTTATATCAGTTCCTTGTTGTCTTGATTAGTGTGATGTAATTTTGAAAACAAATCATGTTAAGTCTTCCAATTTTATCATTATTTTTCAAAGTTACTTTTTGCTGTTCTAGGTCCTTTGTATTACCATAGGAATTTTAGAAGCAGTTTATCAGTTCCTGAAATAGCCTGCTAAAATCTTGATTTGGACTGATTGGATTTATATATCAATTTGGAAAGAAATGATACCTTAGCAGTATTGAGTCTTCTGAAACATAAACATGGTATTTTGGAGAAAACATTTTTTTAATGTTTTTAAAAATCTTTAAACATTTTTCTCAGAAATACTCAATACTTTCCAGTGTATACATCATCCCACACATTTTCTTGTCACATTGAAATCAAAGTATTTTATTTATCTTGATACTACTGAAAATGGTAGTTTATATTGCATTCTCTAATTATTCATTGCTGCTGTAGAGGAATACAGTTTAGTACCTATATATATATACTATGTATATACACACATATATGCATATATATTGATTTTTTATTCTAAAACATTATAAAATTTATTCATTAATATTTCACCTTTTTGGTAAATGCCACAGGATTTATCCACATAGTGCTGTCATTTATCAATAAAGATAGTTTTGTTTTTTTCAATTTTTATTTCTTTATTGCCTCTCTGCACTGACTAAAATTTCCTACACAAAAATGAATAATGGTAAGAGTAGACATGTTTACCTTGATTTTGATCTTGGAAGAAAGCATTGAATCTTTTACTATTAAAAATAGAGTTAACTTGCCCTGTGCAGTGGCACCTGCCTGTAATCCCAGTGACTTGGAAGACTGAGGCAGGAGGATCAGAAGTTCAAAGCCAGCCTCAGCAAAAAGCAAGGTACTAAACAACTCAGTGAGACCATGTCTCTAAATAAAAATACAAAATAGAGCTGGGGATATGGCCTAGTGTACAAGTACCCCTGAGTTCAATCCCCAGTATGCCCCACCTCCCCAAAAGAGAATAGAGTTAGCTATAGCTTTTTGTAGATATCTTTTACCAGGCTGAGGAAACTCTCTTCTATTCCTAATTTGCTAAGACTTTCTAACTAAAAATGAATGTTGGATTTTTTTTTCAATGCTTATCTGCATCTTTTGAAGTTATTCAAACTTTGCATTCCTGGAATAAACTATATTTGGTCATAAAGCAATACCCTTTTATGTTTTGTTGTATTTTATTTGATAAAATTTGTCAAGAATTTTGCATGAGCATTCATACGCAGAATGTATCTGTGATTTATTTTTTCTTCTTCTACATTCTTTGTCTAGTTTGGTATTTTAAGTATTACTTACCTCATAGTATGAGTTGGGAGGTATTCCCTCCTTCTCTTTAATTTTCTGAAAAAGTTTGTACAGAGTTCCTTTTAGAATTCACCAGTAAAACCATCTATGTCTGTGGCATTGTTTTGTTGGAAGGTTTTGAACTACAAATCAATTTAGTAATTGTTACAAGGATTCTGGCTATTTTTTGTTTCCTTACACAAACTTTGATACTTTGTCTTTCAAAGAGTTTATCATTTTATCAGAGTTCTGGAATATATGACTTGTTCAGAATATTCCCTTATTAGTCTTTTAATATCTGTAGAATATGTTGCGATGTTACCTTTTTCATTCCTGTTATTGATGATTGTATCTTCTTTTCCAGGTCAGTCTTCCTAGAGGTTTAGCAATTTTAGTTGTCTTTTAAAAGAATCAATTTTTGATTGTTTTTCTGTTGAAGAAGAAAAGTTTTTCTTCTCTGATATCTATTCTTTATTATTTTTTTTCTTTTCCTTAATTTCAGTTTCACTTATTCTTGTGAGTTTTCTAAGGTGGAAGGCAGAGGTTATTGATTTGAAATTATTTTTATATAGGCATTTTTAGTGCTATAAATTTACCTCTGAATACTGTTTTGGCTGCATCTCAGTGTTTTTATACTTTTCATCTTCATTTTGATTTGGTTCCATGTACTTTCTACCTTTGGTTTCTTTTTTGACCCATAGACATTTTTAAAATGTTATTTTGTTTCCAAATATTTGGAAATTCTTCATATGGTTTTTTGTTCATGGTTTCTGACTTAATTCCACTGAAATCAAACAAATTTGAATTCTTTTAAATTTATTGAGATTTGTTTTATGACCCAGATTATGTTTATCTCTGTTCTGTATATAATGAAGAAGAAAAAATTCATTTTGCTTTAGTGTGGTGGACGTCCTATAAAGGTCAACTATGTTAAATTGGTTAATAGTACTCAAGTTTTCTACAGTAGCCCACCCTTACCCATGTTTTTGCTTTCCATCATTTCCTATCCATGGTATGCAACATTAAATGAAAAAATACCAGAAATAATCAATTCATAAGTATTAAATTATATGATGTTCTGAATAGCATGATGAATTTGCATTCCACCCTTATCTATCCTGTCCAGGATGTGAGTTATCCCTTTTTCCAGCGTATTTGCAAATAGTACCTGTCCATTAGTTACTTAGTAGCCATCTTGGGCAATCAGATTGACTATCATTGTATTTTGGTGCTTTTGTTCTACTAACCCTTATTTTACTTTATAATGGTTCCAGAGTAACAAGAATAATAACATAAAGGAGGCACCAGGGCATAAAACATGAAAGGCCATTTACCCTGGTACTATGTGACAGTACTACAGGGCATAAGGAAAAAGTATACTGTATGTGTTTATGTATATGGTTCAGTACTATCTTCAGTTTCAGGCATCCACTGGGATCTTGGAACATAGTCGGGGGGACTACTCTATGTTTTTACATATACTCACTGATCAATATTCAGCTGTATATATGAGAAAGACCCACTTCACTTCTCCAGAATTCTGCCCTGCAAACCCTAGGTGACTTGGGCCTTCCCATTCCTCAAGTTATAGCTCCTCAACTCAGGGAGAGCACTGAACTTCACCTGGGTTCATCTTTTGTGCATCACAGCCTAGAAAATCTCTCCAAGTAGTCAGCTGGAGCTTTTGTGTCCCATCACTCACAGACCTCAGTCCTTCATTACTTGATGCCCAGTGTTTACAAATTGTTATGTGATCTGTTTTGTTTTGTTTTGGGTTGCTTCCATGGGAGGTTAAACCTAGTCCTTGTTTACCCCATCTTGATTCCAAATAGGTGTCTCAATTACAGTGTTTAGCATACAGTTTAATAGATTATAAGCCAGTTTCTCTTGTTCAACATTAACTTTGTAATCTTATTTATACCTTTTATATTATAAATTTCACTGTTATCATAAACAAATTTTCTTAATCATTGGAAATGAATAGAAGAGCCATGAAAAAGTACTGTACAAATCCCCATATTTCTTTTGATACACCCCCCCACACACACACACACAAACAAACACACATTCATATATTGTGCCTCTCTTTTGCTCAGGCTTTTGAGGATTAGAATGGGATTTTTCAGTCAATACTGTTTGCCCAATGGAACGGAAAGCTTGTATGATCAAGACCAAAGTTTCATTGATGAGCATGTGGTTGTTAGAAAGCATCTTTCTTTGATTCTCTGTTGGTAGCACTCAATTAGGACTTCTTCTCCCTCTTGGGTAAAGTAATGCAGACTATTCTTTGATGAAATAGAGCCTTGTTTGAGCAGTTATGCCTTTACTGTTCCTCTACCTGTAAGGAACACATTTCCTCATTTCTAAGTATCTTCTGCTATTTAATATCATTCAAGAATCTCCTGGGATAGGTGATTTACAGGTTATAAGGCAATTTTGCTCTAGTTTGCCCTTGCTCATTTCCCTCCTTCTCACACATGTGAAATATAGAAAGTGAATCACTAATATAATTTGCATGTCTTGTACTCGTAAAAGAGAAAGAAATTCTGCTTCATGTAAGTATACAACTTCCAGAGTCAACTAGAAACTAGAATAACTAGGATGTTTACCATTGCCATATTCACATAAAGATTAAATCCCTCCTTTGATTTCCTTTTATCCATTAATACAAGCCAGTTATATTCATTTGTATGTTTCTTGCTGGCTCCCTTATATTCTTATAGTCTACTCTTAAGAATTGTGTGAATTCCATTTTCTTACTTCCTCCTCGTCCCACATGAATCACAGACACTGAGATATTTCCTGGATTTTCTCACATTGTATTCTACCATGAAGTTATCTTGTTAACCCCTTTTTGCTTCTCTTTTACATTCTTTTTGCCATTTCCTTTCCATTTGTTACTGGCAACTGTGCTAACTACCATCACATCACATCACCATTTTAAATGTAGCCTTACAGTATCCCAATATCTCATTCCAAGTGATCATACAACTAAAATTTTTAAAAATCTCCTCATTTAGTAAAGAGGATTTTTTTTTTTTTTTTTTTAGAATTCACAAAATTCATCAACTATTGCACAAGGAAGCCATCTTGGTCATCCTTGATAACTTCAGCTATGGTATTTTAAAAGCACTCCTTATTGATACTGAAGGTGATGAAACTGAAACCATTCATTGTGGGCTATTAGGCCATTGTGACATCCAGAGCCCAGTTGTGCCAGGGCAGTGGGGTAGGTTGCTAAAAGGCCAAAGAATGTGCCCAGAGACAGGGTCTAAGACATATGATTTAATGGGGAAAGCTTACAAGAGATCAGTGACTACTCTAAAGAGTTCAGTGACTCAGGATGAACTGATAGCACTTCTGTTCTTCATAGTGCCTTACCAAGCAGTGCCTCCATCCCTCAGGACTCTGCTCCAGAAATGAGTGCCTCTGCCCCTCGTGGCACTTTGTCCTGTGGTGGCCTGCTAGATGAGTGACACATTTCCTCTTCACAGTGCCCTCAGTTCCGTGTCAGTTACCACTGAAAGGGGTTTAACATGTTAGGCTGCAGAAGTGGTGACATCATCAGCATCAGCTTGCTTAGTTTGCTTGTATGACCAGCATCCCAAGGAGCAGCTATCATAGTGTACATTCAAGAAATAGCTTTCTACAGACAACACTAACTTGCCTAGTCCCCTTTGTGCATAAGAGAAAGCCAGTGTCCTTCAAAATAATATGCATCTGAACTTTCTGGCTCAGGCTTGCTCTCACTGTTTCCTTAACTTGGCTGGGTTTTGGGGAATAAAAACAGGGCATTCAGAGACATGGTATTTGACTGTCCCCTTTTCTTTAAGGATGATGTGGTGAGCTATGTAAACATATTGAACTCAATAGTATCCTATAATATTTGATCAATCCCAGTTGCCTTTCATTATTTTAATGTGAAATAATACTATTTTCACCACTACAAACTTATCAAACTGGTCTGTCAGTAGTAGCATAGATAACATGATTAAATTCAGTAAATTTTTATTGAGTTCTTTTTGTGTGGAGACAGGATATTATGCATTTCAGGGCATAAAAAGGTGAACAAAATCTAATCTTGCCTTCAAGGAATTTAATTCAATCTAATAGGGAAATAAAGCATGTACATAGATCATAAAATTAGCTAACATTGAGCACCAACTGTGTTTAGGCACTGGTTTAAGCACTTATATACATGCATTATCTACTTTAATCTGCATATCAGTCCTCTGAAGTAGATAGTAGCATTTTATTCCCATTTCATATAAGGCATGGAGAAGTTAACTGCCCAGGTCAAGTTCACAGAGTTGGAAAGCCAGAGGAGGTTTTTGAATACAAGTCTGCCATGACCAGTACATAACTTCAGGATAGAGATTCTGGTAGCAGTGCTCAGAGTGAAAATAAGAAACTCAAAATAGGAACACTGTTTCACTTAGAGTCACCCATGTTGAAATAATCCATTAGATCCCAAATTGTAGTGAAAATGGATCCCAAATTGGCAGTGAAAATGGAAGAGGTTCATGTAAACATAAAGAGACTATGGAGATAATCTGCAGAATTTGGCAGGTAGGCCAGTGTTCAACACAACATTAATAAAAATGTATTGAGGGGTATGGAACAAAGATAATTTTGAGGTTTTAATATTGGTGATGGGGAAAATAATGGTGTTATTAAAGAATTGGGAATGGAAAAAAAATAGTTTAGCAATAAGTTTAGCTGGAATGCTTAGAGATGACCAAAAGCAACTGGGCTGTGGAAGAGGAGTCCAAGTAATGGATCAGACATAACAGATTTAGGGATCAACAGCAGTAGAAATAGGTGAAGTGGTTCTTCACAGAGAGTGTAGAGAAATGCGTTTCTTTTAATAGAGAGAGAAAGAAGGCAACCATAATGTGTCTCTGTAATAAAGTTTAGAGAACTGATGAGCAGTATTTATGACTCTTAGAGCAAATAAAATTGTTTCTAAATTTACTCTCAACCTGCATCTCTCACATTTGAACATTTATAAAATGTTCGTCTAGTTATTTAATCTCACTATTTGAGTTAGTTGAACTCATATCACTTTCCTTCATGACTTATGTGGATTAAGAAAGTTGTACCAAAATATAAGAACCGAGAGCTTTTAACAGTCATACTTGAAAGAAACCTTGGGAGTTGCATTTGTCAAGCAGCTAGGAAAACCATTCATGCATACCCATGTCCAAAGCTCCATAGGCAGCCCAAACATAAAGAACTGAAAGGTCATTCTTCTTCCCGCAGTGTGATGGTTTGTTGACGTGTTTTGACACACCAGCACAGTGCTGAAAGGGTCTGACCTTCCTGCAATACTGAGGGACTCAGGTTTGGTCAGGACACCTGACACTCATTGCATTTCTCTATTTGCCTTTCTTCACAGATAACACACTCCTCAAACACCAAATGCTGCCTTCGCTGCAGAAATCATAAAGAATTTAAATAGATGTAAATTATTGCTTTTTAAATTCCTCTATCCCTTTTTCTCCCAGTTACCATCAAGCTGAAAACCTATCTTGAAACTATTAATGCTTTTAATTAAAAAAATTAAATTAGTTTTTCAAAATGACAAATGTGAATGGAGATTTTTAATAGCTAGCAGGAGAAAAACTAAACAAATGAGGTCTATATGCTATATGTTTTATAGTCTTTCTTTATCTTCATAATAGAAACCAATTTATTGAAGTTCAAATGTTTGAGGCTTACCTCTAAAGCGCAAGATTAATGTACATAGAGGAAAATCTTAGGTTGCTTTTGAAGTAATTGCCTTGTAGGTATATCATGTGCTAAGAGATTGAAGAGGTAGGTGGAGGCCAAAGTTCTGTCAAGAGACTTTTCTGTCATGTATAAATGTGATGTTCTGTGTTAGATTTATATACTGTGAAGTGGGGCTTTGATTAGTTACCCATATTATTTCTTAATTCAATATCACAGTAGTATAAAGACAGGAAGAAAAATGTTTATTGTTAATGAATTTCTAAAATATAAAATAAACTTAATACTTTTGTAAAAATACTCTTTTTAATTAGAAGCAGCTATTCAGAAAGATAGTCTTGCTGTCTCCACAGCTAGTCAATATAAAATGAATGCAATAATACTCTTCAGGCATTTAGACTACATTTTGCAAAGTGTGGGAAATTTAATGCATTTGTCATAATATTGGAAAAGAAGAGTATTCAAGTATTTCAGTCAGATTGTCTCCAAATGTGATAACTGCCTGCTAAATGAAAGTAAGGTACTTTTGTCCAAGTTAAGTATTTTAGTAGCATAACTAAAATTAGTTTTAATTTTAGTTTTGAAGTACTTAATTGTTTTAACTATTCACCTGCCTTTCATACTCTCTGAACTTTCCAGTAGTACCCTGGACATCCATTTTGTTTGAGACATTTTTCTTTGTATTTTTTCCATCCTTTCAAATATTGTCACACCTGGAAACCAAAGTGCCTGCTCCCAATGACTCATGTTCCGATTCTGTCTACTCTAACATGTGGCTTCAGCTCCAATTTACCTGGTATTTCTTGTGTATATCAGACCTTTAAGTTTGTGTGTTTTGATAACTGACAACTCCCATCCTGCTCTACCTGCCCAAGACGCGGTACACACACTGTGCTGTGCCAAAGTGTGGCCACCTCTGCACACTTTACCTTTCAGGATTTTATGTAATTTTTAACTGACATTTATTTCTAACATTGTAAATGTACTTATTCTCATTGTAGAATCCTTATCTAGGTAGGAATAGTTGAAAACCTCTTTTCCCTTACATGGATTAATTTTATTTACATGTTACATGGATTAATTTTATTTAACAATGGCAGGTTTTACTACTGAAACACTAGAGGCCAACTCTTCTCTTTCTACCCATTCCCTATTCAACACTGCAACTCCAACCCAGCAGTGTTCCCAATAATTGTTTGATTACACAGAAAATCCACATAAACTACAGTAGAGCGCAGTTTAAAGCATATTTTTGAATATAGAAAACAGTCTTTATAACTGGATTTATTAGTGATTCAACATCTACATACTTCTTTCCTCTGAATCCACCAGTAAGTACACAGGCATAAATTTACCCAACTGTTTCTAATATTATGGGCTTCTAGCTACATCTTTTTCTCAGAAAGTACACCACAAAGTTCTGTCATTTTGCTGGGTTCCTGGCCTTCTTTTATAAATTCATAGTAAAATTTCTTTCATTATAGTGAGAAGAAAATTCTATCAATTATTTTTAAAAGCAATAATTCATTATAGTTGATCATAAATGTCAGGAAGCAAAGACCCAGCTGAAGCATTTTGTCACTAATCATGCTGTTTTTCTTCTAATTAGTTAATTTACATTTTACAAATTAAGGGTAAAATTCAGACTGAAGATAACATCATAGCTTTAACTGACCTATATTTGTATCTGCCAAATTTAAGTTAATTAGAAATGTAGATGCTGTTTGTTTTATCTGTCAGAAAAGCTCATCTTTTTGCTTATAAAAAAAAGAAAGTAGACATACTTTTCCCCCCTCAGCATTTATCATCTAAATAATAGTCTTGCCAAGATGGCAGCCTCATAATAAACTCTTTTCAGTGGAGTGATGGGTAATGAAGCTTGCTTGTGAAGGCAGCGAAAAATGTTGTCTGGCCAAATGCATGAATATGATGGCTAGAGAATCAGTGGACTTTCTCAGTCATCAATCTTTTTAGTAGCCTCTTATACATCTGAATATTTTGATAGATGATCTAGTAATTGAGTTATCTATCTTTCTAACTATCAGAGTTGCATAAAAATTATTCTCACATGCTACTGAATATTAAATATATTAGGCATCCAGTAAATTTTTCATAAAAGGGGCCAAAAGGTGATTTTTTGTTATTCTGTAAATACCTCTTAATATATTGAGTGTTAAACCTCTGAAATATTTGACTCTTAGCTCCGACTGTGAGAAACATGTATCTACTTTTAAAAAAAGGAGGATATACCTATTATAAGGATGGCACATAATAGTTACTATGGATAGTGAAAAGTAGACACTGGTAAATGTATAGATACAACTTGGTAATATATAATGGAATGCACTCAGACTCAAACCTGATGGTTGTGTCCAATACCACATCATTAATATGACACTCTTTTCCATACAAGAAGCAATAGATGACACAGGTGCTAAGGATTATTGCATGCACTCATTATTTTGAGAGGAAGAAGATCCTACTCCCCCCAAAAAATGCTACCCAAGTGTTTTTGTAATACACAAGTAGTTCTTCCTCCTCATATGACTTTATGTTGGAGTGATTTTTTTTTTTTTTAATCACGTACACCTCTTATCTACAAGTGTACTTCACTGAGATTGAAAAAGTGGTAAGGACAAATGGTAGTAAATGGATCAGTTACAAGTGGGATTTCTTATCCCTGCACCCCATCCCTTTCAGCCATCCACACTTCTTCAAGGCAACCTCACAGTGATGACTTCCCAGTGACCCCCCCCCACCCCCCAGTATTAGAATAGTTCTGCCCTAGGAGAACAGGAATTTGTTTGCAGGTCTGAAGGGTTACCAATCCTGTGCCTCTTGAAAGGCACTCAAATGAGCAGGGCCTTGTAAATTGGATTTCTATTAGCCAACCCTGATGATAGCTCTTCATCAGTGGAATAGGAGGAAGTGCTATCAATAGCACCAGCTCTAAATACCTTGGCTTTTCTTTTTTTTAATGCCACCCTTATTGTTATTCTCTCATCAAAAAGGTGACGAATGCTAAAATCACCAGAATTAATTTTGTATAAGGCTTTAAATAATCCTTAAAATGCGAACAGTTATTTTTAAGTGTTTTTCAATTTGAAAAGCACTTGGAATGAAAATCAAAGGCACAATTATCAATAGCAAGTATGCTTAAAAATGTTTCAAACCTTGTTTTCTGTATTGTTTGTAACATTGATTTCAGCTTACAGTGGTGCTGTTGCAAAAGTTGGAGATGGTAGGTTTTTTTTCTCTTGATTTTATGGATTGAAAAAAATAATTGAGGATAGTACCAATTGTGGAAATCCCTCTGTGGCTTGCTTCTGAGGAACCTATTATTCTCTGGTGGTTTATTCTTTATGATTTGAGGAAGTTTTGTCTCTAATTTGTGGCTAGAAAAAACTATGTTAGTTTTATTGTAAAAGCCATAGCAGAGAATCTTAAACTCTTAGATATCTACTTAAAACTATACGTTTAGAACAACTTGAAATGACCATATTGGGGAAGTTTGTGGGGAGGGAGTAGTCTTTTCTTAATCAAAGTAGCAAACATCTGCGTTCTTTCTTGCCTGTCTTTTGATTAGCATGGCCTCATCCATCACTGGTTTTTGATATGAACACCAAGAAGTCATGTCCTTTTGTTTTAAATGATAAATATGCCTTTGTCATGAATACTCATAGGCAACCCAGGATTTACATCTGAATTGTCAAAGTGTAACTGCCCAGCTACTGTGATGAGTGACATTATTAGTGAAATAAAGAAGTTTTTAATTTGTCACAGATAGGCCTTAGATGGTGACATTACAAGACTACATGGGTTGTGATGCTCGAAAAAGTTGTCCTTCCCCCACTGTATTTCTAAGATTTGTCATTTATCAACAAAAGGCAATTTGCCACAGGAGGTTTTCTGTGAACATTTTTACTTTAGTGCCTTGAGTCCATCTCTTCGGATTTTATTATGTAGGCTTGATGGCTCCTAGTTCTTATCAAAACTAATGCTATTTGAAGTAGCAGGCTTCTGATGGTCGAAAAACCAGCATCAAGATTTATTCTGTCTGGCTCTTAATGTCAATGACAGTGTTTCCTTAAACTTCAACTTTATTTCAAGGTCTGGGTCAGTTTTATTTTCTACCTGTTTCTTTGATGTCTTTGTCCTCATAAACCTCATGAGCATCTCTTCAAATGTATTTTTGAATATACTATTTACATGAATGCATTGGCCTACACATATCTACCTGCACAATTTTGTGTTAATCATCAAAGCCCTCAAACCGTTGTACTTGACTTTTCCATGAAGAAATCAGTACCTTTAAAATTAAAACTTTGTGAAGTTTTGATCTTGTGAAGTCTTGATCTTTTCTTATTTGCAATGTAAAAGAAGGTTTCAGCTTATATATACTGTTTCTACACTATTGATAGGCAAGTATTTTGATTATTTTAAGGCTTTATCTGGTAATTATTTAGAATGTTTCATGTTGGTAATAAGTAGTTCATTCCAACTTTATGTATAAAGACATTCTATGAAGATTTTGTATTTTAATAGTGACTTGAACAGAAATTGCATTATCTTTTATGTTCTTTGTCTTTATAATTTCAACACAACAGTTTTAAAAGTATAGAATAAAAATTTTTATTTTCTATTTTTGAACTGGATTGATTGATTGAATTACCTAAAATAACCTTTAACTTAGAATGTTTGGCATTTATAGGAAAACTAAGCAATATATTTTAGTTTGATTTAACATCTTTCCATAAAATTCACTAAAATGGTTTTATCAGTATTAAATTATGTTTTATTGGGGGTCATAGCCCTCACCCCACATGATGTATTATTGATCATGGGTTTTCTTTGCTTTGATTGCCTCAAAACTGAAGTTTAGCAATCATTTTTTGGAAATTATTTCTTGATTGCCAAAGAAAATTATTTTAAGGCATATATATCTTTACATACACACACACATACACACAAACTTTATTTAGTTAGTTCTTGTCATCCCAACTTTCTTTTTCAAATTTTTTCTTAGTATTTCCTAGATCACCTGTTTCATGAGAAGTGAAGTTTTGTTCATATTTGTTTTCCAACAGAAAATAATCGCTGAGCAATTCTTATAGCTCAACCCCTTACATTAATTGAGATTATTGTACTGTAATGTAAGTGTCTGAGTTTTTGAGACCCAAGGCTTTTGCCCAACTTGAAGACAATGATGCCAGTGAGCTTCTGTCCAGAGTTAATCAGCTGCAGAATTTGTAAACTGCACATGTGTCAAAGTTGAAAATGTTAGCACTCTAATAGAAGCTTGAAAAGGTTAGATCTGATAAAAGCCGTCAGCAGTTAAAGAAAGTGATTTATGGGAATGTAATGACACAAAATGCCTCATTTATCACTCATATATAGATAGGTTAAGGTTCCTGTGTCATACTTTTAAAAACTTGACCACTTCGAATTGTCAAAATAGGTACTTAATTGCCCTTCATCCTTTTCATTCTGAATTTATTTGATTTTGGTAATTTTATCTATGATTGTTTTACTGTCATTCATTTCCTATGGTTCCATTTAGACACATTTATATTTTAGGTTTTTAAAAATTGTACATCACTGATCTTTTTGAAGTTTTATTAGCTAAAACTGTTCTGAAGAAAGCTAAGCAAATCTAATATATGTTAATTTACATATTTAGCTAGATACCACATTAAAAAGTTTCATTTTGCTTCTAATATTTGTAATTTTTATCAGCACTTTATAATCCTGTAAATTTTATAATTGTCTTTCTTAAAAAGTTGTACATGATATTTTAAAAGACACTGCCATCAATTGGTTTATAGTCCTAAGTAACTCAACTTAATATTTAAGCTTCACACAAATTAAATTTAATGAAAACCTGCTTGTCTGGTGAAATGATTCTTTAAAAAAGGAAATAGAAACAAAAGTTAAGAGACATACTAAATTGTATTTATTTCCCAAAATAATTAAAAAACAATTATGTCTTTGTATGTTCTATACAAGGCATTTATAAACTTGGAATTAGTAAACATTAATTGACTTATTTGACATCATTTGATTTATGAATAAATAAGCTTAACACTTAAATAAAATTTATAAACTATACTATATCAAAGATATTAATATTATAAAACAAATTTTATGAATGATTATTATGACTTTAGACTCTTTAATTTGAAAGAATTATTTAAAGGCTTCCTGGAAATTATTCAGATCATTAAATGAACATAAATATCTCAGGGTTTCCTTTGCCCTCTCGATAACCAGAAAATAAATTTGAAGTTTGTCAGATTTCATATTTTGTCAGCCTGGTGTCACACTTTCCTCAGCATTGACTTTCCAGGTCCAATTGTAAAAGAAGCCAGTTTCTTCAACAAGATAAAGGCATGAAAATTAACCAGGGAAGGCAGGAACTGGACTAGGAGAGAAAACTGAGACATCATAACCAAATGAAGTTGACCTTGCTGCACCTTGAGTCCATCGAGGGGACTGCAGAAATACCTTTTTGAGACAGTCATTGAAAGTTAAACATGTTTGGTATGAATTCTTAGCACCTGGAAATTATGGTTGATTTTGTTAGACATGGTAGTACCATTGTGGCATTATGTAAGGAATTATTTATGAAATTGTTATATAAGAAAGTGTCCTCTTATTTTTAAAGCAGCTACATTAAAAAATATGTAGAGGGAGTGACTTGGTACCTGGGACTTCCTTTAAATATTTCAGCAGAAGAGATAGAGATTGATGGATTGATGAAAAGGGAAATATACAGTCTTAATGGTAGACATGGGGAGGTATCTACCTTGTATACATTTAAAATTATTTTGCAAAAAAACCTAGAATTATATCAGTCTTGATCAAAAGTATTACTTTTATATAAAATTACAACATCCTATATTTTCTAATATACTTACAATATCTGTTTTAAAATCATAAGGTATAATTAAATTTTTTTCAAATCTCTGAAGTTTATCCAAAAAAAAAACCTAAATCCAAATGCCATATGTTAACCCAATAGCAAACCAGTATCTTTTAATGTAGAAAAAGGATTAAGAAATCTGAACATTTATTCAAATATGACCAAAACCTATTAACTAGTTTTTTTTGGTGCTCTGAAAAGGGTGTAATTCTAAATAACAACACAAATCTTTTTGGTTGTTACTTGCTTAAATGATTAAAAATGTGTAATTTTAGAATTTTAAAGCAATTTTTATATTTTAAGCTTTGCTTTTTATCATTGTTTACAAAAGCATTTTCTTAAACTTCAGATATAGTTTCCCAAATTAAAGAATATTAAAATAAATGTATTTCTTTCTAGATGCATCTTGTTCAGAATAGACACATTTAAATTAAAATCTTAACTCTTATATAATTTTTATAATCTGCAATTGTCTCTTGAAGCACATATATAGTATTTTTATCTTTAAGCGATGACAACCCAAAAAAAAAAAAAACTTGAAAATCTCAGACTCTCAAAATATATATTGATTGGGAGAAAATGTCTTAATATGAATTTATTATTTGCTAGATTTGGTAGTTAACAAAATGTGGGTTTTTTTATTTTTAGACATCATTTACATATATGAAGATAACACAAGAAGACCAATTTCAGCTTAATCTTTTAGACATTAATCTCCTTTTCCTTGAGAGAGTATTTTTATATTTTCAAATTCATGTTTAGAAAAAATGATATATGTTTTCATAATCACAGGAATCAAAATTGTCTCAATCTATGAATCATAATAGTTTGCTTTTGTAACAACCATAAGGAAATACATTAAAATGCCTTAATTATAGGGCAAGAAAAAGAAAAAATACAGTCTTTTCACATATGATCTTTCAGTTGTTCACCAAAGGATAAAGAAAGCATTCAAGCGTGGTTTTAAGAACTGTCAGCAATAAGAAAATGCAAGGTACTTTGTAGAGCCTTAAAGACCTTTCTGAGAAACAGATTTAATTAAAAAGTGAAGTAGACTTTTCATTTCAAAGAAATCTTCAAAATGTTGTAGAATTTCATAATGTTTATATATTAATAAACGTATTGTCTTCTTATCCTAGATGAGAAAAAGTCATCTGTGAAGCTATAATCTTTTGATTCACACAACAGCAGATTTTATAAATATTTCTCTTTAGATTTAAACATTAGAATTATAATGTATTGAAATACAAATTTAAAAGATTTTCTCTTTCTGACTCATGTGTTGTTTCAATTCACCTGCAAAGAGGGAACCTTTTTAGCAGTCCTCCCACTACTAAAATTAGTCAGCTTTTACCCAAATTATTTTCAAAATGATTAGAAAAATCAGTTGTCTCATCTAACATGTTCATATATACATTGTTCCCTATTGGAAAAACTAATACTCCATAGTGGGGTGTAAGAATCCCAGAGACACTTTGCTCCTCCTTTAGTAACTTTAATTTTCACATTAATTTTTTTTTTAATTTTCCACTAAGTTCAGTCCAAAGCCTAATTAATAGGACGTCTCCAAGTAGCCTTAGAGTAGAAAAGGTCAACCTGACCATGTGATATGTAGCTGTTTGTGAATACCCTTAAACATGTTCTTAGAGCTTTTGAGTGTACATCTTCACTTCAGCCTGCCCTGTCTGTCAAGGTTTGGTGAGCCAAGCTGCTCTTACCAAGCACACATACAGCAGTGTTTAAGCACCAAATATATTCATGTTTAAATTGCCTTCATTTTAGGATGTTTTTCCAAAGATGAATCAATCTGAGGGTTGTGTTTTTAAGTAATTACTTCTTCGTGGAGAAACTGTTTCTGGGCCAGTGTTACTATTTCTCCATCTACTCAATGATCAATATATTCAGTGTTCAACATACATAAATAAGTAAGAAAGAGAGAAAGGTAGATAGATTAACTAACTTGACATTGTATCTAAAGGCCTTATTAAAATCTGCAGTGCTAAGACTTCCATTTAAAATGACACTATGGAGGATTATGAGTTCAAAGCCAGCCTCAGCAATGGTGAGGCACTAAGCAACTCAGTGAGACCCTGTCTCTAAATAAAATCCAAAATAGGGCTGGGGATGTGGTTCAGTGGTTGAGTGACCCTGAGTTCAATCCCAGGTACAAAACAAACAAAACAAACAAAAACAAAATGGCACTATGGAACAACAGATACATAATACAGGTATCTGTTTCCAGTTTAGTCTGCATAGAGATGTGGCCACTAAAAGTGTCTGTGCTCTGTTTTCTTTGGCTTGAGTTTTTCTTGGTTTAAATTTTTATTCTACAAAAGGTTCTACAAGTTACTTTATTTTGAAAGAATCATGCAGTAGATTGAGTCATATTTGAAAATGTTACATTTTGACTGTAGGTAAAATAATGCCTCTGTGTGATAATGAGTGTATGATTTGCATGTGTATTGTATAATTCACAATATACATATGCATTTATAATGTTATTCTTTTCAGTGTGATGAATTATGTCAGTTTATTGCATATGTCTGCATGTACCTCATCTCTTAATTAAAGCATTAATCATTAAAATTATCAAAGATACATAGTTTTACTCTACTCTTACAATTTAACGTTGATCTTTGCATAGTAATACACACATTATTTCTAATTGGTAGACTATACAAGACATTTTAAGTAAGGATTTCCATATTATTCTATCAAATCAATTTATTTTAAATATGCTTATCTTAAAATATACTTAGAACACACTTTTTAACCATTTTAAATCATTTTTATTTGAGATTAATTTTCCTAAATCACTAAATTACCAAAGACATGCATATGTGCATGTATATGCATATTATAGATCAACTTTAAATTTTAAATGACTGTATTTTAAATGACTGTATGTAGTCATTTAAAACTTAAAGTTGATCATAGCATAGTCATTTTATATCTATTTGGTAGACTATAATAGACATGGTAAGTGAAGGTTCCATGTTATGTTCCTATAGTATCAATTTTAGGTATATTCTCTTAATATATACTTGCCCTACACTTTAATAATTTGTTACTTAGTAATTGTTTCTTTTGTTTGAGATTAGTTATTTTTAAGATTAATTTCCTAGCACCTAACATTATCTCATTTATGGATAATAAACATTTACTAATCATTTGTTTCAATCTTCTAGAAATCCATACCATCAGAACAGAATTAAAAATTGTGGTGCTTTGAGGGAAAAATTTGGAACAGAAGTTATTACCTCGTCACAGAATTTGTTAACAGTTCATGTTAAGAAGGAAGCACATGGAGCATCCTGCATGTTAACCCATTTAAATTGTCCAAGAGAAAGATTTTCTTTCATTACTACTGTACAATTTCCATAGTGGTCACCATCATCTTCCTTCTCAGCCCAAGACCTTGCTTCACCTTTCTTTAAGAAGATAGAGACCTCCCACACATAACTTTTCTATGTCATCCCCATTTCTCTCTGATTTGGCTTACTCTCTCAACTTGTTCCAGATGAAGATTATTTCTTATTCCATTTCCTCCTTTCCTTAGTGTTCCTCCACCCCACAATTGCAGTGTTTGTATTATGTTTCGCAAGTCATCTTAGAGCTGATGACTTGTGTCTCTTCCCTCTGTTGCCCAGCATCCTGATGTGCGTTCATGCTATTGACCTCTTTCCCACCTCTCAAAGCTGAGGAGCTTCACATTCTCCCAGGCTTTTTTCAAAGCCACTTAGGCCTGTGTCTGTGAAACATTGCTTTGGTAGTGAGTTTGTGTCCCACTCTACTGCTTAAACATTCTGTAATTCCTGATGGAAAGGATCAGGAACCTTAAGCCTATTCATCTGGACCTTCTACTGATGCAGTACGTAGGATGCTCAGCTATTTCAGAACCAGAAAAGCACCAGGCTCCCACACTTCAGTTCCTCCTCTTTTTATTTATTTTTTGTTTGTTTGTTTCCCCCACACTAAGCCATTAGATCACTCTTTCAAAAGAATGGCTCCCAATTGGCATGTTCCCTCTTTCTTTTGCTTATCTCTGTCCCACTCTATTCCATTCTGTGTATTGGGAGTCTGAGCCATATGTACCACATCAGCAGATTCTTGCCCCTGTGACTTCCTGTGATTCACTCAGAGGGACGCACTGGCAGATCAGAACATGAGAAGGCAGTACCAATAGGGGATTGGTTCCCCCAACTCCTTACCTTCGTGTTTTCTCAGACTGAGAAGATTTTTACCAAATCCCTCTTCTCAGGCAGTCCTCTCCATGCAGCTACTCACTCAGCTTTGGATGCCCATTTCTCCCTTTCCTGTTCAAGCCTAAGGTGGGAAGGGTTCCCTGCTGCTGACAGCCTAGAAACATTGCATATCCAGACCTCTTTGAAATCTTGGTTAATAATTGTTGCCTCTTACCTGCAAAGGAATGTTAGAGTTATCCTGAAACACTTTTCAGGCCTTCCACAATCTGACCCCTCCCACCCTAGCCATGCCCAAGATGTTACTCAGTGTACCTCCCTAAATTCCTGCCTGAGAAATCTGGCTTACACTCTTCAACCATTTAAAAATACCTCCCATTGCCCTTTTGGATACCTTTGCTCTTGCATGTTCCAAAGTCTGAATGTCTGGCCAACAACTGTTGCTTTTGAGGCTAACATTATGTTAGGAGCATTTGGAAAATATCAGCACTAGTCTGTATTGCTAACGTGTTCCACTAACATGTGAAAATGATGAGGAGCTAGACCAGTTGGTTTCATTCCATTGTCCTGGCAGGAACTACCTGGAATGTTACATCAAGAATTATGAGAGGTGTATGTGGTGGCACATGCCTGTAATCCCAGTAACTTGGTCTGTTGAGACAGGAAGATTACAAGTTCAAGGCCAGCCTAGGCAATTTAGCAAGACCCTGTCTCAAAATAAATAAAAGGGCTAGGGATGTAGATTGCCCCCTCTACCACTAAAAAAATAAAATAAAATAAAAGTGAGGCTTTTGTGGACAACTGGCTTCTAGATCCTTTTTCTCTAAGTATCTATCCCCTCATGTCCTGTCCCACTAATAGTCTGGGTCCAATCCAAATAGTTACAATTCAGTTACTGGCTATTCGTACCTATTAGGCAGTTAGCTATCTCAGGCTTCTTATAGGTCAGATGAAAATCGCTCAATCCAGTGGTTGTATCCAGGAATGTAAGGTTATTTAACCCAAAAGGAAAACTCATATGTGGGGAATTTCTGGGTGCTACTTTTTTTAGAAAAGAGGAGAGGGTTTAAGAGACACTTTGAGGGCTGAGATTGTGGCTTAGTGGTAGAACACTTGTCTAGCATGTGTGAGGCACTGGGTTCGATCCTCAGCATGACATACAAAACTAAATAAAATAAAGTTATTATTTAAAAACCCACTTTAAAAAAGGAGGCACTTTGAGTGTCTTAGATTGTTACATAAATTCATATACTAGTAGAGATAATATTGCTTGAGACTATATTTGTGACCAAAGTCACCATGTCAGTAGTGAAGCAATCTGTACTCAGAGTTCACTCTTCCTTGACCCATCAGCAGTACTGGAGACAGCTTACTGATGGCACCTTGAAATAGGACCTTTGATTTCTAGGGTACCATACCTTCTTGGTAGTGTGCCAACCTCAGTAACAATTCTCTATCTCCATCTGTACTTCCTTTTCTAACTGCTTTCCTGGTGTAGTGTCCCAGGGCTCAGTGTTTGGTTCTTATCTCTGTGTTCTTTTGTTTGGTGATATCATACAGTCTCATGGCATTAAATATCATCCATGTGCTAGTACCTCCCAGTTATGTATCCATCCTGAACCTCTCCCCCGAACTTCAGACCCATATATTCATCCATCTGTCTATTCAACCATCTCCAGTAGAATATATATGGTGGTTATCTCAAATTCAGATCTGAATTTTATATATCTCTAAAAGTTTTGTTTTGTTGGTACTGGCTATTGGGGATTGAACCCAGAGGTACCTTACCACTAAACCAGATCCCCTGTCCTGTTTTATTTTTTCATTTTGAGACAGTATCTTACTAAGTTACTAAGGCAACCTCATGCTGAGACTGGCTTCAGACTTAAAATTCTCTTGTCTCAGCCTTCTGAGTTACTAGAATTACAGGTGTGCGCCACCTCACCTAGCTGCCTGAAAGGTTTTTTTTACCGTTTGAGTTAATGACAACTGTATGCTCACATTTGTTTAGATGAAGTACCTTGGACTCATTTTTGTCTCTTTCCCTCACACTCCTGATCTGTGGAGAAATCCTGTTGATTCCACCTTCAAAAATATATCCAGAATTGAACCATTTTTCACTCCACCACTACCTCTTGGCCCAAAACACCATCATCTCTTTTCCTGAATTAGTGAGATAATTCCTAATTGGTCTCCCTGCTTCCACCCTCACTGTCCTTCAGTCTTTTCTTCAACTTAGCATTCAGATCCTCAAATGTAAGTCAGATCATGTTAATCCTCTGCCCTGGTTCTCACTAGGCAGTTCCCTAGTGATCCAGAGTAAGAGCAACATTGACCTTCAGGGCCTTGCACAGGTCCCCTAGTCTTTGCTCTGACTTTATCTCCTGCCACATCCGTCCTCACTCACTCTACATCAGCCACTGTGATCACTTTGCTGTTCATAAAACTGGCCAGGTACATTGTTGTCCTAGGCCCTTGCATGCATTCAGTGGCATGAAACACTTTCCCCAAGTGTGTCCAAAGTCTTGACTTACTGTCAAAAGTCAAATACAGTAATCACCTTCTGAAGCCTACCCTGACCCTCCCCAACAGACTCCATCTTTCTTCCCTGTTTTATGTTTCTCCATACTCCTTTTTACCTTCTAAGAGGACCTATAATTTTAGATTTTGTTTGCTCCACTAGAATAAAAGTTCCATAAGGGTAGGAATTTTTGTTTTGTTTCCTGTTCCATAGGACTAGAACAGTGCCTGCATATAATAGACTCTTAATAAATGTTTGTTGGATAAGTGAGTGAGTTTATTTTGAACAAGCACAATACATTTTTAAAATGTAAATATTATGCACTAGTGTTAATGGTACAAATTGTTCATGTTATGGCATTTGATGTTCCCAAAGTTTCTCACACTTGGAAGAAATGTTACAAGTCTAATGTATATGCCAAAGAAATAAACAATCATCAGTCCTTGAATTTTTCAATTTGAAGAAAACAAGACAGGTTGTTCCCTCCCTCTCTTGCTCTTGTTTTACAAAGAAGCCCACTGCAGTTTCTGGTAGAAATAATACTGACTTTAAAAAAATAATTGTGGGTAATGTTTCATATGCTATAGTAGGTTTGAAGATGATATTGCAATTAATTTATCAAATGCTTTATGAGAAATGCACACTGTGACATATTTTAACTATTACTGGCAGTATCAAGACTTCAAAATTAATTATGCAAATATTCCAAATGTTAGCAAATTTAAAGTAAAGCAGGAGATGGCATCTTGGATCCAACTGAAAATAAGTATGCATCTTCCTATTTCCATTTTGATTATTAAGAGTTATACAAAATTATTTTATTGAATTTAAAAAGATCCATAGTGTTGGCCATCTCTGCACATATCACATCCAACAAAAATTGAGAAATTCGTTTTCCAAATGAATTACCATGCAGTCTTATTCTGTTTTTTTATATTTGAATATTCATCGAAGATGCTATAATTACTATACAAATCCATAATACTTAGCAAAAACAGCAATTTTACTTTATATGGGAAAAGGACTTGCCTGGGTCAAAGTTTCACTGCTGTTTACTTAAAAACATTCTCAAAACAAGGTCCAGTGGTCAGATAGTTTGGAGAAGTACTGCCTATTGCATTAGGGTGGTAAAGGGTCTGGAAGTTTTGTGTCGAGGCAGCATGTTCATCCTTGGTTAACCCTACATATCTTTAACCTGTTTGCCGGAAGATCACTTGTTGCATCCAATACCTGTGTCCAATTTGGAGTACCCTCTTGGGAACTCTTGTGTGGTCTACTGACAGATTGGAGATGATAATCAGATCATGGTGGGATATGAATGAGTTGGGGATGGAGTGGGTGGCCTGTCTTTTTGCTATTTGAGATGGTGTATCCACTTGACCATCCTAACTCACCATATGTGTCACAATTAAAAAGCCCAAATGACATCCCCTTAGATCAGAGATTGCAAGCTGAGATGCTTCCAACTGCCAGCTAGCCACATTAAGTGGTGGGACTGTGGTGGCCCTGAAAGCAAGTAAGACTTCACTTGAAGCAGTCCCTCCTCAGTTCAGCCCATGTGGCCCTAAAGATAAAACAGGCTCCGTGTGACCAGATTTTCTAATTCTTCAAACAGTATTGGAAATTAAGATTTTTTTATGTTTACTCTCCTACATTTTAAATGGTAATTAATTCCAGTTTTTTAAAATACTGGAGTTGAAACAAAATATATTACAGAACCACCCATGTGTATGACTGCCATTTTAAGAGAAATTGGTGTAGCAGCATAAAAAGGGGGACCTGCAGGCTGTCCTGGAATGCCTTCTTGCTGTACATGTGAGAGACTCTGGTAGACACAAAACTTCACTTCCATGCCTTTAAGCCTGGAGTATTTCCAACTAGATGTATATCTTTAAGTCTGAAAACCTTATTTAAAGACCAGTTTACTCCATTGCCGCTATCAAATAATTTTAATGATAACATTATTTGTAAGGTATGGTTTCAGTTTGTGAAGTAGCATTATTAAAAATGAAACAATATGCCCTAACTTTTTAGTTTTCTATGACAGAATGGCTGACTTAAACAACAAAAATTTATTTTCCTACAGTTCTGGAAGCTGGGAGTCTGAGACCAAGATGTCAGCAGGGTTGGTTTCCTCTGATGGCCTGTCCCAAGCCTCTGTCCTTGGCTTGTAGACACTGTCTTCTTGCATCTTCCATCATCTTTCCTCAGTTTTTCTGTGTTCACATTCCCTCCTCTTATAAAAGACATGAGTCATATTGAATCCAGAGAAGAGAAGGAGGCTATATATAAATCCATTGCCTTAAACATTTCATTTTTCCTTCTGGCTACAACATAACATGGTAGAGAGCATCATGGTGGGAGCATGTGCAAGAGGGAGAGGTCGCATATAGAGACACACAATGTGAGACTGGTGAGGAACCAAGCTCATTCCTTTATAACAGCCCACTCTAGCAGGAATTAATCCACTCCTACTAGACCTGACCTGCTCCCACAAGATAGCATTAAAGCTTTCATGGGTGGCACTCCATCTTCTACTAGTTCCCACTTCTTAGAGACTTCACCACCTCTCAGCAGTGCCACAGTGGGAGCCAAGATACCAGCATATGACTCTCTTATGGTTTGAATATGAGGTGCCCCCAGAAGCGCCTATGTTAATGTAGAAATATCCAGAAGTAAAATTATTCAGTTATGAGAACTATAACCTAATAAATCCATCCTCATTTGAATGGACTAACTAGGTGATAACTGTAAGTAGGTGGAGATGACTGGAGGAGGCAGGTCACTGGAGGTATGCCCTAAAAGGGTTCGTCTTCCCCGAAGCCCCTTCCCCTTTCTTTTTCTGCTTTCTGGCCTCTATGAGCTGAACAACTTCCCTCTACCATGATGTTCTGTCTCATGTTGGGCCCAAAACAGTAGAGTCAGCCAACCATGGACTGAACCTCTAAAACTGAGCCTGAATTAACTTCCCTTCTCCAATTTGTTCTTGTTGGGTATTTTGGTCACAATGATGAAAAACTGACTAACTCAGATCCTTTGGGGGGAAAAAAAAATATCTATACCATATCAAGGAGAAAATACCAACCAACCATATTAGCATCCTTTCAATGTTTGGTTGAGAAGTCAAGAATTATTAGGTCCAAATATCTTTCTAACTATATCCAAGGGTCTCGATCTCCCTCAGGGTGGGCCAAGATGGTCTGATTGCCTTGTATAATGTACCAAATTAGCATAAACTCCTTGAGGGCAAGGGTAATATTTTCACTTATTCAGCAGATACATATTGAGAACCTACTCTGCTTACCAGGAATTACCTGTACCAGGAATATAGCAGCAAACAAGACAAATGTGGGCCCTGCCCTTAGGGAGCTTATGTTGCAATAAGAAAGAGAAAATAAACCTGTAAATGAATAAATACATTTTTCTGTTCAAGTCATGAGAAGGTGATCAGGGAAGCTATGACAAAATAAATTTCAATAAATGAATTTTATTCTATCAAATTGAATTAGATCCCTTTGCACATCAAATTCAGACTGTAACTTTGAAAATGGCCTTCAGGTATACTATACCCCTATGTGCACAGCTCTGTTTAGTCATGTATAATATGTGGCGTTGAATGCTTCAGTCATAGGACATATGTGTCATGATGTTTTTCTAGTGTGTGACCATTAACTTGAGTGCTGCCATAGAGCTTCCTCTATTCCCAAAGGAGCTGAGCACCTCTAATATTTCCTACCACTTCTGTACATACCATTAGCCAAAAAACAGAAAGGGTGAGTATGTGGTTGCATTCTTGTTGTTCATATAGGTCAGAATATGTGCACAACCAGATCATGACACACCGTTCTTACTGACATCCCAGCCAGCACATACAAACAATTTAAATATCAGAGGTTTCTGATAGATTATAATAAAACTAAAGGGGAAAAATTGCAGCTTCCTAAGCATTTGTAAAAGCAGTGATTTACTTTCATTGCCAAAATATTTATATTAAGTTAAACACTTCATTTGTTATCAGCACAGAGCTTGGAATCTACAAGTGATAAGTAAATTTGTCATTGCTTTCTTTTAAACACCCACTCTTTGGTAAGTACTAAGTTTACAAAGACATGGTGCTGACCAGATGAGTTTATTGTAGCTTCTTTTAAATCTAAGAATTCATTTGACTTTGGTATGCATTACAATCTGAATGATCTAGTTCTGACCTCATTGTTACATAGAACCATTGCTTTATAAAAATATGCATGATTTACTGAAAAGAGCTCTGAAATACAGGTCTGCAAAACTTTCAAAACAACTAAAAGTCCATTTGTTTCCTCATCTATATTGTTCCACTATTGACACAAATCATGTGCCTATCAATTATTATGAATGCATCATCTTCACATATTCATAGTCAATGTGTGCTAAGTGTAGAACTGATTCATACCATTTAAATTAACTCATTTGAAACTATTATTTAGTAACATTTTTCACATCATAAGATACCGACATATATACAGACATTCTGTTCATAATTGTGCCAATTTGGACATTTGCATTCTTAAATGGACCTTTTAAGTTAATTTTTAATGTACCTGTTAAGTCTTTAGAATAAATGAATTCCTAGGATTCTCACATTTGCCATTATTTTAAGGACTAAAGACTACCAACCAGGTGTGTGTGTGTTCGTGTGTGTGTGTGTGTGTGAGAGAGAGAGAGAGAGAGAGAGATTTGCAGTAATTTTTGTTGCTATTTTATAATAGAACTTTTTTCTAAAATAGTAAAAAAAAGCATTTACAAATTTTTATCTAACATCCCACCACCTACCCCAGATCATTCTACTGGACAGACAGGCTAGGGATTATGGTCTTCACATGCAGTAGAATGATTCTGACGTAACTTTCCTATGTATATATATGAATACACCACAGTGAATCTCAACATCTTGAACATCCACAAGACTGGGATCCTAATTAGAATAAGATGTACTCCATGTTTATATAAATATATCAAAATAGATTCTACTATCTTATATAACTTTAAAAAAACAATTTTTAAAAAAAATGTGCTTTAAAATGAAAGTCATGTATTTCAAAGTGCATATAAATATTTGGAAATTAGGAGGCATGAGACTTGCCTACCACACAGTCAGTTCCAGACACACATATCTTTAAATACTTAGCCTTTTGTTCATTTTATTCCATCAGTCATATAACCAGTGAGCACAATTTACTAAGAACCAACCATAAACCAAGCACCATGTTAGGCCTCTAATGCAGATTCCTCCAATTACAGTTTCTGTTCTCAGTGAGCTGGGTCTAAGGGGAAGTGCAGACCAGTAAACCAACAGTTATGGCAAATGAACCAACAATTACAGCATAAAAGTGCCTTGATTAAAATGCGCATTGAGAATATAGAAGGGAAATTCAGGGTGCTAGAAGGGAAATTCAGGGTGCTAACTCATAAAAGCCTAAACTAAAAACTAGGGGACAGGTGATGGGCAAGGGTGTTGTGAACAGAAGGAATGGCATGCAGAGTCTCAGAAGCCTGAGAGAACACTGCAAATGGTCTGGTATAACAGTGGAAATGAAAACGGGAGCCAGAGGAAGAGGAGTCTTGTGTGATGGCATGGCCTCCAGTGCCTCTGGCTGAGCAAGTATTTGACATGATTACTTGTGATATTTAAGAATATTTAACATTTAATACAGGAGAGACTGGGGAGGGGCCACCCAGTAAGAGGTTATTGCTGACATTCAAGTCTGACATGGAGAAGGAACAAATGTAGTTCAGTGGACATGGAAGAAGGGAAACACATGAGATATTAAAGATGTATGTTCTGTGTTAAATTTGGATTGGAAAATAAGTTACTAATGATAGGAATCATTTAATTCAAAATATTGTGCATCATTTAACAATTTGCCTTTATTGTCCAATTTATTTGCACTGGAACTTGAACTGAGAACTTCTGTTTTGTGGAGCTTTCTTCTTTCTCTTAATGATTCATCTATGTTGAATAGAAACAAACAGAAGCATAAAATTATCTGTCACCTGCATGACCTATGTAAATATAGATGTTACATACACATCTAGACACTTTGTGAGTAAAGGGAAACAAAATACTGCTAAAAGTTGGAAACATTTTTCTACCAGGAATCTCTGTGGAATGTATTTTAAATAGCAAAAACATTTCAGTTGATGTCAGTTTCTTAGCAGTTGTACATTTAAAAAAAAAAACGTTTCAGTGTTCATTGTCTCAAAGGATGAGTGATGATGTTTGGGAAATGTTTGTTTTATTATCTCTAAATAAAAGTCGATGATTCCCATAACACTTGGGATAAACATTTCTGGGTGAGAAATGTTTCAGGTCATTCCTAAGTAAATTTATTTTTAAAGCATTGTGTACAGTTACCAGTATTCACCAGGAAAAAAAAAGAAAAAAAACAAGGTATCAGTTGCATGACTTTAGTTGTCTGAGGGTTTTCATTTACCCTGTACTCTTCTTTATAAGTGATCTTTTTCTCAAAATTCTATCTCCCTCTTCCTTTCATTCATAAAGATGGGTATCTGTTTTCTTACAAAGTTGTGTGAACTCAATTACTTGAATTAAGCAGAGAATTGTTTAAAAAACTGACAGACTTACAGACTCTATACAGCTAGCCAAGATCTCTTATAGATATGGTCTAATTTTTTGAGTGAGGAAACTGAGGCCAATGAGATTTGAGTCAATCAATGTTAAAATCTGTAATCTGTGAGTTGGGTAAACCTTTAAAAACAAAAACAAGTTGACATGATAATAGGAATTGTTTTAATTTCACAAGTATTCAATATTATGTAACTGCTATCTATAACCTTGACCTAAAGACCTCTTCACATACCAAAACATTTTTCTTAATAATTAGCAGCCAATAATATTAATAGACCCCATTCCCCCAACCACATGCTAACCTAACACAAGACCTAGGATGTTTCATACTGAGTCTTGTTCTCTTGCGGCTGTGTATAGAATACTATATAGTCAACTAATGTTGATTTTTTTTTTTATTTAACCATGAAGGGGAGAGTAGTCTAGAAATTACTTAATCACTAGTTATAAAGCAAGAAGCAGTATAGCCAAGTACAAAGGGCACAAGTTTGAGGTCAGAGGGGAGGGAGGAGCTGTTTGATTCCCATTTGACCCTTTACTGTGTGACCTGGGGTTGGTACTTAATATCTCTGTTCTTTTTTTTTTTAAACACATCTATAAAATGAGCACATTTTAAATTGTTATGAAGATTGAGTGAGCTCTAATATATACAGTGCCTGGAACACAGTACACATTTGATAAAAGGTAGCTTGACGTATTTAACATGGACACCAATCATAAGTAAGCCAATGTGTGCCAAGTTGAGGAAACAGGGTTTACAATAAGATGTTTTTGCAGACACTGCTGGGTCTTAGCTCTTGACTTTGTTGTAGTTCTCTGCTGTGCTGCGGAAGCCATAGTCACATACCTGCTCTATTTAGGGTGAGGCTGCGGAGGTCGAGCACTGCTGGAGGACAGAAGCCAGTGCACTGCAAAAAACAGTTCCTTGCTCCGCAGCCTGGGTGAACTTGGCTTCAAGCCTGGTCTTTATTCTCTGTTTCCTTTTTTCTTCTCCCCTGCCCCCAGCCTTTATAACAACTGTTACTCTGTTTTGAAACTACATAGTGAATTGTGGCCTAGTGATTTCACTTTTCTAAGACCTCGGATACTTGAAAAATAAACAGATTTTTTTTTCCAGTTTGGATTTAAATTTTAAAAATCAAAAAAATCAAACAGTAATAAACTGGGGGTACATTAATTACCCAGGATTATTTCAAAGTAAAAGGACATTTACTGGATCCATCTGCTCTCCGATTTGAGGATCAGTTTTGTGAAAATATCATCAACCACAGACTTGTAAAGTTTGCAGAAACTGCCGACAGACCCAAGTATGTTAAAGGTTGTAATCTCTTGAAAGGAGTGAGTTGATTTTCCTGTTGCCCCTCCTATCAACTTTAACCTCCAACCTTCCCCAGCATATGTCACTACAAATAAAACTGCTGAGGTTTGACAAGAGGATATAAAGTCACTAGGCCATCGCATAGGGATGGCCACATGATTCTCAACCTGAAATGAATGCTCTGTAAGTTGGGCCTTTCAATAGGAAGTCCTATCACTTTAGTTTTAATAATTATTGTTCCAAAACCCCAGGAATACACACATTATATGATGTTTGACAACTGTAATTTAGCCATTTCCTTATTGGTTGTCTTTGACCATTAACTTGGATTTCTGTTCTTAATTTTAATGTATACCATTTCAAGCATCCAGCATATGATACTGATATAAACAGAGCATTTGTATACAGCATTATAAATGCATTTTTAGTTTGTGATTAAGACAAACCAGATGACAAAAAGCAAACAACTTGTTTGTATTGCTCTACTGACAAAAATAATCCCTAGCTGGGGTTGTGGCTCAGTGGTAGAGTGCTTGCCTCACACATGTGAGGCACTGGGTTCGATCCTCAACACCACATAAAAATATATAAATAAAATAAAGATATCATGTCCATCTACAACTAAAAAATATATATTTTTTAAATTCCCTTTACCAGACTCACCTGCACTACCATTTGTCTATTAAGGAAATGAGTTTCCGAAACTTCAGTTACTTATATAGATTCTTGAATAATTCAACTGTCTGTGGAAATTATTTATTCTGTGTTAGATAAATGTGATCATATGAAGTCTCTGGCATCAGTCAGTCTGAATTCAGCTATCTCTCTGTTACTAGGTCTGAATGTGAGGAATGGGGAAGCTATTATATCAATACTTGAATAGTGCTTCTTATTTTAAAAACAAAAAGTAGACCTGTGTGTTTTGAGCTTAGTAGCTCCCAAACAACCCTAGAGAGGTGGCTTGTATACAAGTATTCTTCCTTCACCCTGACTGTCTCCTATTCATGTTCTAAGCAAAGGGAGGATAGGTGATGTAAAAGAATAGGGAGTCTGAGAAGTAAAGGCCACTGGTATAGGAGATGGGAGACAAGGTACCAGTTATGTCCCACCTGTTCTTCTGGCTCCCTCAGCAGAGTCCTACCTTTCAGCAGAGCCAGAGTACCTTCTGCAGAGCATCATGTTTCTATAATGAAAGTACATAAATATAAACCCCCCAGATCCTCTTACCTGAACACCTCATTTCTTCCCAAGCATGTTCCAGAGCATAGAAAAGATCTGTGTTGGCTTGGAGGGCTGGGCTGGAGTGGGAACATAAAAAAATGGAAGGAAAAAAAGAAACAAAACAGCAAAACACTGTGGATGTAACCTGACACCTTAGAATTCTTAGAAAATTGGATTTTTGTGCTCCTTATGGTAAAAACTGTTGAGAACATCAGGAACCTCCCTGCTTTTTCTCCTTGAAAATTTTATTGTATAAACCCAAGTGGTAGTTACTAACAATAGTTGTAGTAATCTATTACATTTATACAGCATTTCCACATTCATTGCATTGTTGGGCCAAACCATTCCTTTAGGAAACCAAAAGCCTTTTAATGGGTAAGAAAGCAAAGACTTAGAAAGATAAAATGACTTGTTGAAAATTAATTTGTTAGCATTCAAGCCAGGATTTTTTCATTTATTATTCAACAAAACTGTTAATTTAGCATTTACCTCTACCCTCCAAGGATAAATGTGAGTCTTTCCCTCAAGGGGCTCACAGTTGTGGGGTAGAGGGTGGCAGTGCTGTGACAGCTTCATGCACAAGGCATGTTGGGACACGAGACTGCAACTTGAACTCAGGTTGCTGGAGGAAGAAGTGTATTCTTATCCACTGTCCATTCCAAGGAAAGATAGTTTTAAGAACATTAGCTCTTTGGCCAACTGAAGAAAATCTTTTCATTTTAGCTTCCTGATCACAAGTTCCAAAACATTTTAAGACTCACAAGGAAGCTATAAAGGAGACCCAGTCTTACAACTTGGCTTGTAAAAGGGATTCAGAGACCTACCAACCATTAGGAAAAACCACAGAGACCAGTAGTTGGAACTCTGGGGCTTGTTGGATAGGCAAGTCAAAGGTTTAAAAAAAAAAAAAAAAATACATAGGTCTAGGAAATACATTTGACCTTTTGTTAAAATGCCCAAATCTCCATTTTAAAAAATAAATTTGTCCCATGACATTAAAACAAATAGACCTCTAAAATTCATGTTCTACCAGAAAAAGGGAAACCCAATATGATTGATTTAGATATTTTAAACCTTAGATCAGTATTCACAAAATGAATATTTTTACTTCTTAACCAAGTGTTCTTAGTATTTGCCTTTTCAAGAGCCTTCTTCCGTTTTTATTGATAAAAGCATATATATATATATATATATATATATATATATATATATACTATATATATATAGCACAAATAGATTTAAAATAGTCAGACATGGTTGAGGTGAGATTTCCCTCATCCCTTAAGACCATAGGAATGCTAGGCTATTCCTGAAAATGACATCCTTTTAATAACACCCAGTATCACCAGGATAGAGATGTCCAAAGTTAGACCACCAGCCTTCTCTTCATTCTGTTGCATGAAGCTATTCAACATCAGTTTAAAATGTATGTATGTACAAAATTGTGCTTGGGGAAAATATGCTTTCTCTCCACCAAGAGTAACAGTGAAACTTAAGATCTTAAAATGAAGCACAGGGCAAAAGAAAGTACAAGCCAAATGTTCCTTATCCTAAATGCTTGAGATCAGCAGTGTTTCAATCCTAGGAGTTTTTTAGATTTTGTAATGTTTGCATAGATTCTAACAGTTGAGCATCCCTAATCCAAAAGTCCAAAATGCTCCAAAATCTAAAGCTCATATTGGGGCTCAAAAAGTTTCAGATTTCTTGGGCTAGGGGTGTTGGACCTGTATTCCTATTTCTGTTAGTGAATATATGCAAAAGTTCTTCTCTCAGGCATTGCTAAGGAGTCAGTGAAACAAGTATTTCCCAACTGAAAACAGCCAAGCAACAGAAAAAGTCAAGGGAAAGAGTAGAAATCTTAAGAGAAAAGAAATTTAGAATTAAAAAGTGCCTGGAACTTTAAATTTAAGTGTCTTGTAATAATGTCTTGGAAAGGGAAGAATAAATATAGTGATATCGATGTTGATATACAGACATATATATAACGGTTTTGGTGACTTTTGGTCACCACATTTTGGCTTCAGTTGAAATGTGAAGCTTACACTATCTGTTGGATCATTGCTTACTACCCAGGTTTCTGTTACTGGCCCTTCTCATGCAGTGATTCCTTTCGGGACAGAATTTATCTCTGACTTGCTGAAGATCCCTCAGTTCTGACCTGGGACCTGAAACACATTTCTTAATCCAGTTCCTTCTGCTGACCCCTGGGAACAGGGCCCCAGATGAAGAGTCAGAGGCCCCACTATCTCTTCCTGTCCTTGCTGGAGTTCAGCTTCTTCTAACAAACCTCTCTCTTCACTGGTATGCAGCTGTGATAGCCTTTCTTGGTCCCTCATCTTACTTCAAGTACAAAGATGTTCTGATCATTTACCTTAATTTGAACTGCCTATTTTCCTCTCCCCTCTTTTCTTTCCCCACTCATCAAATCAAAAAGATTTTCTTTTCTCTTTTTCCCAGGGTTAATTGGTCTTTCCTGCAAAGAAAGGTTCCCATAACTACTTTTCTGTTCGGTCATAAAATTCTAAGAAGATGGAGAGTGTGGGGATATTCTAGGAATACCCACCTTGTGCTGAAAGTCTGGGGAATGAGACACAGACCCTCCAAGTTCCAGCTGACTACCCGGCCATTCCTTGCATTTCTTTGCCTTATTTAAGTAAGAAGAAAGTTCATTAATAGGGAGGTCCTAATATATTACTTTCTACAATAAGAGTTACCTTTATTTACATAACTATGGTTCTGTTACCCATAAATACAGAACATGAAACTTCTATTTATCCAGGATAACTGCCCTGGTTGCACTAAAGTACTATCAAATATGTTATTCGATGACCCAAAATGTTCCTTCCACATTCTAGAATTATTGATATTGCATGCTGGAGTCCATGTGGGTCCACACTGACCCTCAGGTCTTTGGCCTGTGTACTCTCTCCTCCACACACCTACTGAAAAAGAACATGATCTGTTTTGAAGTGAGTTTTAATTTGTTGAATATTTGTGCTGAGTAGAAAAAAGTACATTTGGATTAAATATCACATAGCTGGAGCAGGTAGAAAGGGAGTTAATGAAAGCTTCCTCTTTTATGGGCTGCTGAGAGGTGATAGCTCTTAAAAAGCAGTCTGCTAAGTGATCCCAAGCTAATGCAAATTAACAGTTGTTTTCTTTCAGAACTGTATGTCTGAATAAACATTTACCATTTGTTTCATTTCTACTCATCTCTTAAAACAGTTGCTACAGGTCTTAATAGTAAGACTCGAAACATATAATGTATTAGCCTTGGCACATCAAAATATTGTTCATCTTCCAAACTTGAGATATTCCAGTTTGGCTTCTCACTGAGTTTATAATGTTTTGAGGGTATGTATCTAAAAATGCATCTTACTAATCTCCTGGAATTGATTTAAAAAAAAAAAAGAAAGAAAGAAAAAAAAGCCCCTGTAACTTGTCACTATTCCCAGCTTAAACATGGTCTGTCAGTTGTGAGATTGATGGGCATTGTGGTACATTTCAATCTTAGGAGGGACCCAAATAAAAACTTCAAACCACAGAGTAATATTTTGGGAGAGAGACCTATGATATTTGTGCAAGCTAATAATGAGATTAGAACTGGAAGTTCAGCCTAGATGAGAAGGAAGCCCTTCCCGCTTTTTGGGGCAGCCCTTCCACGTGCTTCAACAAATCACCTTTCCTCATAGCACCAGTGTGGCAACTGTGAGGGGTAAAGAATTCCAGCAACTGAACAACAGTATCAAATAAATTCATTTTAGGAACTCTCCTCAAAGGTTTATTCCAATCGTTAACATTCTTGTAGCTGGTGTGTCTGCCAAGTGCTCAGCACTCAGTTCTCAGGCAGCAAATTTAGCATGACAAAGTTGCTCCCATTTTGCAAATGGGAAACCTGGAGCCCCAAAGGAGCCTCACACAGTAACCCAGCAGAATGGAGATGAGATCCTAGAGATACAGTATAAGGGATTATCTAGGATCATGTAGATGGTTTGCAGTTGCCTTTGTATGGCTACTGGGTTAGATCATTCTTGGCAAGTTTGGTGAATTAGTATCCTATTCCTGAGTCCCATTTCAATACCTAGTTTGGAACTTTTCCACTCCCTGAAAACTTCCATTGAAATTTTTATCAATGGTATTTGCATAGACAAAATGGAATCAAACTATTGACATGTACTTTAAAAAAAAAAAAAGCAAATTTATGTGAATGGTTTGTCAGTAGAGATAATTTAGCCAAAGGCACCTGTCTTCTCTAAGGACTCTGCCTGAAAAGACTTTTAGGGGAAGCTTGGTGAATTTTTGTCTTTAAAATAAAGCTGTTTTTGAGGTATGAGAGAAGCTTAGTTTTTGAAATAGCACAATGAATAACAAAGACCCCTTTTCACCCCCCAAAAGAGGGACTAAAAAGGACATTTGTTGGACTTTTGAAGAAGAATTGTGCTGTTCACATAAAGGTCCAGAAACCAAAAAAAAAAAAAAAAAAAGGGGGGGGGGTGGGGGATTGGAGGAAGAAGAGGAGCAGGTAATGCTGGAGAGATGCTGAAAGCAGCTGATTTTTTAGAAATGATTTTCTCAAGCTTGGATTCAAAACTGAGGAAAACATGTTCATAGTGAACAAAATAGCTGAAAGGTAAAACTTAGCAGAACATCCTGTCATTGAACACAGACTCATACATGGATATGTATGCGTTTCTTTCCCTACCCCCGCTTCCCCCAAGTGACCCTATAAGTATATTCTGGCAGACATGTGACCAATAACCAGTCTTCTTAATGGAGGTCCGTGGATTTGTATTTCTGGGTTTTTAGAATAGACAGGGTTTATCATTGATTGGAAATGGAAAGTACACTATTTCACTTCCCTGTCATTTAGTGGATGTGGTTCTTGAGTATGGCCAGAATTCTATGTGTGTTAATGTGTCTTGAGCCCTGACCTAAACTGTAGATGAGAAGGCTCTTTAAATATTAAAATGCAGAACAAACAGAATTGCTTATGTACTAGGAAAGTGAAAAGTGTTCAAACGCCAGGCCTAAGCTCTTTATGGGGGCAGCCATTGTGAACACTTCATTTCTATCCAAAAGGTAACTGTTAAAAACTCCCTCCTTCCAAAAACAATAAGTTGTTCATCTCTTTCTTTTAACAAATAAACTCAAGTTCCAGAGCATGTAACTTCAGAGTTATCAAATCTGTTTATCCCTCTTACATGTCAAAGTTTAAGTGCTATGTTTTGTATATACAGTCATCATGATATTTGAAAAGGCCATAAAGAAAAGCAATTATATAATTGTTTTTAAAGAACCTAGAAGCAAGGATAAAGGATTTTAGAAACTAGAGAGTAGTATTAACAATTATAGCACCTGAAGTCAAGCTGCAAAATTCTGTCCTAATTATTGGTGATGATTAATTAAGCATAAAGTTACAAGCCTTGAAAGAATTTCAGAATTATTTTTCTTTGATTTTTCTACAGGAAAAAAAAAAAAAGGCCCACCCCATCATTTTCTATTTTAGCAGTTTCCACAACTTAAACATTAAATTCTTATTGTTTGATTTCTGTTATATTAGTAGTGTGTGTTTTGCAATTCTAATCTTCACGTTTTTCTTTCTTTATCACTGAAGTAGGCCTTTTGAAGCTGGGAAATTTTTCATAGCAATATTGACAGTGTTCACATTTGCATGATGACAGCCAAGGAATGGAGCAGTAATTTTTGAAATTGCAGAAGTATTTAGAACACTGATAAAAGCTGAAATATATTTTTGATGGATTGAAGTTAAGCATACATGATTTTTCCTGCTGTCAAAAGGCTCTGAATTTAGTGAATATTTGCCTGCTGTGAGAATGCAAGATTAACATCACAACCATCACCCGGGCACCCAAACCCTGCAATTTAATAGCTTTTTAGGTTCTTTCCTTTTTCTAAACAGCAATTAATCTCATTTTAGTACAATTTTCTCGTTTCTGAAGTCGCTCATTGAATCGCTGTTTTGTTCATATTTGGCTTCAGCTCCTCTGCATAGTCATTAAAGTCCCAATTAATGTCACCTTTAGCTGAAGAGTACTCATTTTTATTGAGAAAATGACAGTTGCTGCCATGAGTAGTGCAGTGTAATATACATTAATTGCCCTGTAACACTGGTAATTACGAGTTTTTCAAGCCTCTCAGTAAACTGTCATGCCTAGACAAGACTGTGCTAAAATAGATTACTCATTAGGGAGACCTGTCCTATTTTCTGGTGGGTTCTTAGTGTTGGTTTAAAAAAAAAAAAATCTTGAGCTTGAACAAATAGTTGCCAAGAGCAATTTCCTACAACAATATCCTTGTGTTGGGTTTTTCAGCCATCACTTAAGATTGTGGTCAGCAAACAGACAGGGTGCAGTGGACTCTACAGATGTTGAGTCTTGAGCATTTATTTATGTGGATCACCAGAGCGAACTTAACAGTGCTTCATCGAAGGTTGAATAGAGTGTAACTGAAGAGTGTTCCTAGAGGGTGTTGTGTTCCCTGCGATTTCAAGAATGGGAGACAACCAGTGTGCCACACTTAGCAGGTCTTCATCACTTCCGTGCTGAGTCCAGGAGGGAGAAACATGGATGCCTCTACTAAACAGACTCAGAGTCGATAAATAGCTGACACCAAACATGGCAAGCTTTATGTATATATATAATTTCAAAAAAGATCTATAGTGAAGAGAGTTGTAACAATCTTACCAGTCCACTATCTTTTTTAATACATAGTTGCTGACTGCTGCATTTGGCAGTAGGCTTTTTTCATTTTTTTCCCAAATCATGTTCCTAATATCTGTGTGAATTTTATTTTTCCTACTTCCCATTTCCATCGTATTTCACGTTAGTGTTTTAAACAGAAAGTAGTGCACACGAAAGTCCGTGGTTGCTCAGAACTGACAAAAGGAAACCTTGGTTGTATCCATGCCCAAAGCAGGTGTTATAATAATCTGCTCTCACCCCCTCTCTCTAAATGAATTTTGTCACAGCCTTTCAGATTTCCTTGTGGTGATGAGCTAATGAAAGAAGATAGTACAATTTGTGCTGACCAGGTAGCAAGTGCCAGCTCACAGCTGAGGATAGCTTAAAAAAAATAAATAAAATATAGCATCATATCACTGATTTACCCATTACACAGCATTAATAGTGAGAGACCTCAGTGTGTTTATCTGTTTGTATTGGTGTGCATTTATCGAATTGTTTATGACAAGACTAATTGGGGTAATTGTAGACACTGAAATTACCTGTCAGCTATATGTAACCACACTCCCTTTCTTTCTGACAAATGATGACAACTGAGGGACCCCGTAGCATTACTCATGATGGCTTTTCGAGTGGTAATAAGGACAATAGGGGCCCTGGCTAATTTGACATGGACAGCCTTCACAACAAGAAGCCAGCTAAATGACTTGTCAGGAGGGGAGAGAAGTCAGAAAAGTAATGGAGTCCCCCATGGCGCTCTGACAGGGAGATGAGGCAATTTCAACGGAAAGTGAAAAGGCTTCAGTTTGTCAAGTATTTAGAACAATCAGAGAACAGCTAGAGGCTGGAACCTGACAATAAATTTGTGAACCATGGTAGCAGTTTCATATAGGTCAGTTACTTCATAATGGCTGTGTGGCACTCCGAGGGTTCTGTGCTCATCACACACTTCACATCCACCAACCAGAGCTGTGTCACCTTAAATTTGTGCTCTGTTTTACACGGTGGGAATAATGGTCGAGGTTATGGAGGCCTAGCAATGGAAGGATGTTGTGAGTTGCAGTCACCAGCACATTGAAGAATAAACAAGAATCCAGCCATAAGGTTCATTGATGGCAGCCTTATACAAGGATGATATTACCGCTTGACGGGAGCTATACCCCCACTTAGGCTGGACCCAAGCAAACTCCTTTCTCATATGCTGTTGATCAGAAGTAGTGCAATGCTGTTCTTCTTAGGCTAAAACTTCTGTAAGCATCTTTTCCTCTAATTATGTCAAGCAGTATAATATTAAGCTTATATCAAGCTAGACAGCTAGTGCATGAGGATTAAAACTGCCTCCAACACACACCCTGTGCCCTCCAAAGCTTTAAACAGCTTCTGACCTTGACATGTCGTATGTGGCTAGTGTTAGACCCTGTTCTGATACTTCAGTCTTCATGTCGTATTGAGTCTTCGGTTTTGTTTTACTAGGGACAGTGTCTGCATTGTAGAACAGCAGGTGTCGAAACTGAGTGAGGCACCTGGACTTTCTGTGTCCCAGTTTCCTCCTTCAGGAGATGAGGAAAGACAGGTTGATGAAGTTTACACAAAGCCCAGTGGTAGGATCTAGATGCACATACAGGTAGGATATTTTGACACAATTCCATATGTGTTATGTACTTGTAGCAGTCTCTCTTTTTTGCTGCCCACAGTCCTCGTAAATAAGGAATATACACCTTTGTGTTCAACAGAATTTTTATTATGAAGATTTCAAAGGATTTAAACCATAGAATCTGTCTTTCTGATGTTGTCTGAAGAAATTGTGCATTCAGTACATTTATTTATACTATGTTATTTAAAAATTTGACCTTGTGGAAAAGATTCCTTTCTAAAGATCATATATTAATATATTTATCACATTTCTCAGTAGAGCTTAAAAACATATGGTTTTACTAATATTGTTAAACCTAACTAAATAGGTGGCCTAATGCCCAGTTCAGAAGGATTAGGAACCTGTCCAGAGAAAACATTCATGAAATGGTTTTTGTTTTTGCTTTTATTTGAGGCAGAGAGAAGATGAAGCAGGGAGTTGTCCTTATGCCTGGTAAAAGCAATTGCCCACGCATCTATTTCATTTAAATGGTTTTTGAATGGCCTGAGGGGTCTTCGTGTTTATTCAGGGCTATGTTTAGAAGAATAGGCATTCTACCACACCAAGACCCAGCAAGGAGTACAGGACCTTAGCAGGGCATTTGGGGACATCAGGAGCTGAGTGATCACAGAGGGGGGAAGCAGAAGCACCTTTTACGCTTTCTGTCTGTGCTCCCTTGCACAAAGAAGAATTTTGCTTAAAATGCCCCAGACTGTGATCTGTACATGTATCCTCCCATAAATGTAATCTCCTAACAGGAATTCTCTCCTTTCTGAATTATTTGGTCTTTCATGTTCATGCCTGGAATGAGTCTTTCTCCACATTATCCTGACTTTGGAAATATCCTTTTGTTCGCCAATAACATTTGCTCAGCTAAATGTTTTTTCTCCTGTGGAAGAAAGTTTTTTATTTCTTTAAAAAAAAAATCATCATATAAGATAAATTGTGCTTCACTTTTTATAATACATGTTTAATTCTAAACATCTAATAGCTCCAGATAAACAGAAAGAACATAAAGGCATCATAATCCCAATTTATATACATTATCACTATTAATAGTTTTAACGTAAAGCATTTAAATAGGATAACACACACACATACACACACACACACACACACTATTGTATACTCATCTTCTTTACCTCAGAGAATATTGTTTCTCACGTCTGTAAAGAGCTCTGCATTACCCCTTGTAATATGTTCCATATGCTTATATAGAAATATAATTTAACTAGTCACATGTAATGGGTATATAGGAAGTCAGCATAAATAACACTGTGATGAACATCCCTCATGATGAAATGAGTTACAATATAGAAAGCCCATAACTTCAGTCAGATTCTTATGTGTGTGTGTGTGTGTGAGTGTGTGTGTGTGTGTGAGAGAGAGAGAGAGAGAGAGAGAGAGAGAGAGAAACAGAAAGACAGACACACACACACACACACACACACACACACAGACTAGGGAGCAAAGCCAGGCCCTCACGCATGCTGGCAAGGGCCCTTCCCTTGAGCTGCATCCCAGCCCCAGTCAACAGGTTTTTTTTGTTTGTCTGTTTTTCTGTCTTTTGAAATGTGCTGTTATAAATGGATAAGCTGTGGCACCTGTATTATCTGTACCATGATGTGACTTAATGATAACTCATTTTTTCCTTTTGATAGCAATTAAAAGAACTGGGTTTTATGCCACCAGAAACTCATTTATCCAGTTGTCTAGCAACATATAAACAAATGTAAACAAAAATAGCTTGTACCTATACATTTGATTTCTACCCTCTTGTCTTCAGAACTTTTGATTCATCGCTGAAGCTATTTTACAGGCAAAGAAAGGTAATGCATTGCATTATAGAAATGATGCACTTATCTATTACAAAGAATTGTTTAGTGTTTATTTCTATTATGAAGAATTGTTTAGTGTTTATTTCCCACCTCCCTTCCCATCTGAAGCCTCCATCCAACATCCAGAACAAGTTTTTGTTTGTTTTCTGTGAAGGAAATGTGAACACCCAATAAATGTTAGTTACTGTTGTTATTATTATTACTAACACTTCATTAAATCACCTTTCATATCCACAAATATTTCTTTAGGATAATACAAAAAAATAGACTTACCAAATCAAAGGGACCACAGAGTTTTAAGGCTTTTGATACATATTACTACTTGCCTCTTCCGAGAAGGTTGTAGCAGTTACTTCTAGGCAGAGTTTGCCCATTTCTTGGCACCCTGGCTCAAGTTCAGTGTCCTCACTTTATAGACAGTCTGTGCCCATTTTTCATTATTTTATTCCCCCTTGTTTCTATTCAGTATGGCTTGCATTTTACTTTGTGATCCTTACTATCATTCATTTTATCAGGTATGGCTTCATCAGACATCTAAGAACTAAGAGACTAGTAATTAGAAAGTTGTATGATATAGTACCTTTAATCTCCATTTATATTTCCAGGTCTTTCTGATGCTTGAGCTCTAGAATAGGTCATGCTTGTCTCCTCTCAGGACACTAGATATTTCACATTATTCCGAGTGGTCTCCTGCCCTCTTCCCACTGCCTTTGTTATGGCTGTCATTGTAGATTGTTGCAGTCGCACATATAATTGCTTCATTGCTAGTAACTAGCTTAATGTTGTCACAGCCGTACCTCAGACTCACATACACCATCCCAGGACTTTCTTTAGGGCATTTATAATTTTTCCTCCAAATGATCTGGTGACAGTACAGTGATTCAAGTTTTCATCAGCCAGCAGATGATAGGGTCTTTCTTCTTTGCTGCCACAAGCCAAAAAAGAGGGAATCGGGAGAAATGCTTTCATTACTGCACTTCAAGGAGACCCTGTCGTGGAGTCGGGGAGGGAAGTTTCCTGAAGTTTCACGGCACTGACACTGGAAGATGCTCTCATGGGCAGGCCCATCCCTCGGTGACACCTGGAATGAATGCACTTCATCATCTTTCTTGCTGGTCCTGCTTTCATGCAGCAGGGTAGGAATCTTCTGTAGCCAGTTGCCTTTGCTGTTTATTTCTTACTCTGGGAAAAAGTCTGAGCGATTTTATATGACATTAACTGTTACTGTTATATACTAATAGGTAAGATTTGCTTATAGTTTCTTGAAAGGGCCTATTATTTTCACTTGAAAAATAGTGACTGTCACCAATTGCAAATGAGTAACCCTAATAAATTTTATGGGTCCAATAGCATTTATGAATGTGGAGTTCCTTGTACACCGAGATGGTGTTATAGATGGTGTTAAGCTCACAGGCTGGCGCCAGCAGCCTGTTGCAGCCAGAATGTGGCAGTTCTAGAATACCAAAAACACCAACCTGAGTTTCCTACCTCATATCTACAGAGTAAATGTAAAGTGTTGAGACTCTAAATAAAACGATTTAAAAGTTTAAAAGCCACTTGTTTTAGTCGGCTTTCTTCACTGCTGTGACTAAATGATCTGAGGGGGAAAGGTTTATTTGAGGGCTCACAGTTTCAGAGGTCTTAGTCCATAGAAGGTGGGCTCCATTCCTTGGTATTTGAGGTAAGATTGAACATCTTGGTGGTAGAGTGTGGCAGAGGGAAGCAACTTACATCATCAGGAAGCAGAGAGAGACTCCACTCTCCAGATACAAAATGTATACCCCATAGCCACACCCCAATTCCCACCTCCAACCCCAGCCTACCACTTCATTTAATCCCATCAGAAATTAATTCACTGATTGGGTTAAGACTCTTACAACCCAATCATTTCTCCTCTGAACCTTCCTGCACTGTCTCACATGTGAGCTTTTGGGGACACCTCACAGGCAAACCATAACACCACTGGACAAGCTACACCCAGCAGGAAGGCTACCCCTGTGGTGAGCACATCTAAACTGTAAATGCCTTTTCTCCTTTTTCTCTTCCATTTCCAAACTCTTCTTTAAACTTGTAACTTTTTGTTGTTACCATTTACAAGCAGGTGCTTTCTTAGTAAGGGATCCCTGAAAAACTTCTTCCTGAGGCAGTGAGCTTTTTTGAGTCACCAGAGTGTCCCTAAAGTAGTTAAGGCCTTTAAGATTCATTTGTAAAGCTAACTGTTATGTCTTGATTTAATCCAGCAGTTTTTGTTTAAGTGGTTTTTATGAGACTTTGCTTAGGCAGCCCTGCCCCATAATTGCTGGCCATACTCAACGAGTCCAGATTACACCCAGTTTAATCAAAAACTTGGACTCCCTAGGACAGCAGTGCTATCTTCCCGCTTCTATAGAGGTTCCAGGCCCCCCAGCTGGATACCATAGGTATCCAGTTTCTCTGGGGACACTCAGGATGTCAAAACAACTCATCCCTGCTTCTCTACCATGAGTTCATGCTGTACCTTCCATGTAGTGAGAAACCACACCCATAACATCTCTTTTGGCCCAAGGGACTTCCCCTTCTATCCACATTGTGTTTAGAGAGCTTGGGAAGTGACATCAGACTTGCTGGAGTTCCCTCCTGCCTTGCAAGTCTGTTCTCTGCAAAGTTCAACTCAACTTCAGGCCAAGAATAAACTTCTGGCTCCACCCCAATTCAGCTTACTCCTGCTGAGGAGTATTTAGATACTCCTTACACATTGTGGTTTCCATGTGACAAAGTGGAGAGAGATTGACAGCAAAAGCAATGTATGCATATGGATTGTGTTCATTCAGGGACAACCCATATCAGTCTGGTGATGTTCAATGACCATTCTCCGTATGTGCACAATAACAACCCACAAATTCAAGAAATTATTCTGCTAAACCAAACCGTTTATCCAGACTTTAACAAGAAAAGGTTACGATGTAGGAAGGCAGTTTGCCTGAACACTCAGTCAAATATCTACTCTGCTAGTTGGTTTACCCTGTGTTCCAGTTAGCAGAACCAACAAGGCCATCCAGAAGTCCACTGACTAAGCCCCAATCACAAAAAAAAAAAAAAAAAAAGTGTCATTGTGAAACCTGCTCTGTTATAAATGCATAAAGCTGTAGCACCTGCATTTTCTGCACCAGGATGTGACTTTTAGCAATAATTGTTTTTCCTTTTAATATTCATTTAAAAGAACTGTTTTCATGATGCCAAGACCCATTTATCCAGTTGTCTAGTAACATATAAACAAACATAAACAAAGGTAACTTGTATGCATGCATTTGTTTTCTACCATCTTGTCTTCAGAGCTCCTGATGTCATTCTTCAAGGATAGACAAGAAAAAGTAATAGGTCCACAAAAAAGTACCCATTTATCTTCAGCATTGAACCTTTATGTTTATTCATTCCATGCCCACCTAAAGCTTCAAGCAGCATCCAAAGCAAGCTTTCCCTTCTATGAAGTGTTCACCTTCATTAGTACCTTCAATATCTTTAAAGAGAAACTGTTAGCTGACCCTGATACCTGTCCTCCCCTTCTTTCTTTAACAAATCAGTCCTTGGTTTTGGATCAGCATATAGTCGCTCAAAATAAAAAAACTAGCTCTTCCTGAGGTAAGATGTATCTATGTGACAAATTTTTGACCAGTAGAACATACATGAGCAGAAGTGTCCAATGCAGCTTTTGACAAATGCTATTAAAGAGGAGAGTCATGTTTTTTGCTACTTCCTACTGACAGAAATATAGGCCTGATGTTTGGTTCCTTGGCAGCCATATTTTACAATGAGAGAAAACTATATGCTGAAGATGGCAAAGCAACAAAGTACTAGGAATCTGAGTCTCTATTGACTGTGAAGCCACTGTGATAACCTAGGACTACTGCCCTTTGAGCTTAATTTATCTAAGATATAGATTGATTGTTTAAGTTAATGCTATTGTGATTTTATTTCAATTGCAGCAGAACTCAATTTTAATATAGTAGTTGAGGTTGGGGGTAGAGGGACATGAAATTTGATCTAAACTAAAAGAATTCATTTCAAAAAGTAGTTCCAAGGTCAAAACTCAAACTCATGACCTCTAACCATGCTAGCAGTGTTTTTTCATATCATCAGAGGTCATCTGAGATTGAGTATAATTAAGATCGAATTCCTCTTACTGTGTTTTTACTTAAGATTCTTCATTATTTTTCCTTTTCCCAAATTATGGGGTTTGAAAGTGGACCCCTGTTTTTTAACAGCTTTGTTGAGGTATACACAAAAACACTGCACACATTGAATGTATACTATTTGAGGAGTTTGAACACAAGCACACAACTTTGAAACCATCACCACAATTCAGTCATTGACTTATCCATTGCTTCCAAGAGTTTCCTTGTGCTCCTTGGACTTGGGGGTTTTTGCTTTTGTTCTTTCATAGGAACAGTTAACCTAAGATTCACTTACTTGACAAATTTTAAGTTCACTATAGGCACTCTCGGAACAGCAGAGCTGTAGCATTCATTCATCTTGCATAATTGGGACTTCACATACCCTCAACAGCCCTCCCTTTCTCCCTCCTCAGCCTCTGCTACTGACGTCCTACTTTGTGCTTCTATGGGTTTGCCTATATTAGATACCTCACAGAAGTGGACTCATGCCATGTTTATCCTTCTGTAACTGGCTTATAATTAGGCATAATGCCCTCCACTTTCATCATGTTTTCAAGATTGAATACTATTCTACTGTACACATGAACCACATTTTTCTTTATTCATTATCCATCAGTGGACATTTAGGTTGTTTCTAGTCTTGGCTATTGTGACTGATACTGCAGTCAACTTGAAAGTACAGGTTATCTCTCTCAGATCCTGACTTCATTTATTTTGGAAACATACCCAAAGGTTGGAATACTGAACATACCATAGTTCTATTTTTAATCTTTTGAGGAATTTCCATACTGGTTTCTATACAAACTGCACCATTCCCCTCAACAGTGTATAAGAACTCCATTTTATTTACATCCTCACCAGCATTTGTTGTCTTTTGGTTTTTAGTGTATTTGTGGGTGTGCGTGTGTGTTTGGCAATAATCATTTTAACAGGTTTACATTGGTATTTCATAATGTGGATTTGCATTTTCCTGATAAGTGATGCTGAGCACCTTTGCATATACCAAATATCTCTTCTTTGAAGAAATGTCAGTTCCTTTTCCCATTTTTTAACTGGTTTATTTGATTTGTTGTTGTTGTTGTTAAGTTTTAGGAGTTCCTATTTTGGATTTTAACTCTATATTACATGTGTTAGCTTTGCATTACTGTATCAAAATACCCGAGATAACCAACTTAATAAGGGAAATAGTTAATTTTGTCTCTTAGTTTCAAAAGTTTCAGCCCTTGGCCACTTGGCCCTGTTGCTTTGGGCCCATGGTAGCACAGTACATCTGTGACAGAGGAGTTCTGTTCACCTCGTGGCTGCTGCTGGGAAACAAAGAAAGAGAGAAAGGGCTTGAGGTCCCAATTTCCCCTTTCAGGACCCGCCCCCAGTGACCTAACTTCCTCCTGCTAGGTACCACCTCTTAAAGTTTCACCTGTCTCCCAGTAGCTCCACAAACTGACAACCAAACTTTTAACACATGGGCATTTGTGGGATATTTATCCAAACCATGGTATCAGATATGTATGGTTCGCAAATATTTTCTCCCATTCCAAGGTCCTTTTCATTCTGTTGGTTGTTTATTTTGTTATACAGAAGCTTTTAGTTTGATGCAGTCCCTCTTGTGTATTTTAGCTTTTGTTGCCTGTACTTTTGGTGTCTTATCCAAGAAATAATTGTCAAGACCAATGTGAAAAAGCTTTTCTCTATGCTTTCTTCTAGGAGTTTTATATTTTCCAGTCTTCTTATTGTTTAAACCTTTAAAATTTGATAAATTGGGGTGGTTGTGTAAGGTAAAGGTCCAATTTCATTCTTTTGCATGTAGCTGTCCAATTTTCTCAGGACCAGAAAATGGGTCTATAATTATAACTCAAACTTACTCCAAATCTTGGAATGGGTTCCCTCTAGTTCAGCAATTTATTTGGAATAAAATTTCCACCCTCTGTTCCATGCTCCCTGTGTAATGTGGATGTAGTTTTGGGCTTTGTGAGTCATACCTGAACACATGGAGGACAGGCAATTGAGGCCCATTTGTAAGGACTGGATACCAGCATCATGGAATTTGCAGCCCCATCCCCCTTTATGGAAGTAGCTTTGTAAAATCACCAAGTTAACTTCAAATCTGCTGAATTCTGGTTGTGAAAGAACTATTTTGAGAGAGTTGACACAGTTAAATGTTTATTAAGTGTTTATAAATGTATTAGTCACTGTACAAACAGAGAGGCAGGTGGGCTTCATACTCCCACCTGTTCAAGTTGCTGAAGCAAAGCCACCTGGAAAGTTTCACACAAGTAATTGGACCCTCACCCTTCAGAACTTCACTTTCCTTAAATTCAACAATGGGAACTTTGATGTCTACTGAAATATCTTCGCCAGGTGCCTTTTACTGTCAGGAATTGGCCTTGTGTGAGTTGTACACAGTGAACGTGCCATTCGCATGCACTGCTGCAGAGACCATAAACAGTATCAAAAGCACTGTGGAGTGACTTTTTAGAGGAGGCTGAGCAAGTTGGGATTTGCCCTGTACCAAGGAACAACGTTTTCATTTCAAATGGTCATCACTAGGATTTCTAGAAGGCCTGAGAAATTGGAATCATTGATAAAGTTTCTTCATAGGAAACCACCTAAGGAAGAAGGGGCTATTTGTAATCCCTCACATCTCATGCTCACCACAAATATCTGTGACCTAGTTCTTTTTGCTTGCCCTTGCTACCTCTCACTCCCATAAGCCCTACTTCCAGGGGCTTCTGGATTTCATAGGCAGCCAGAGGAAGCTAGAGGGTGTTGGCATGCCCAGTCATTGTTAGTTTCATGAAGAGACATAATTATTAAATCCTGTTGTTCCACCGGAGCTGTTAAAGGCCATGTGGTATAGGGAAGAAAACACTATACTCTGCCCTGAGAGATCTGCCCTTTGGTTGTAGTCTTAGTACCAGTGTAGCTGCTATTTTTAACTAGACTTCTCTGGGCCTCATTGTCTTAATTTGCTGAATAAGCAAATTGAACTAAAAAATAGCAAGGCCAACACTTGGTACACATACAGATCCTTCCACCCAGCAGACCTACTTTCCAAACTATTTAGGGAAGAATTTGAGCCAGACTCTAGATACTAGAGTATTCTTTCCATTCCCAAATGTACCCGTCCCCTCCAACCTCTTCCACTGGCCGCCCTCACCAAATACTAACAAAGTGGAAATTTCATTTGGGCCAAATCTGAGGCGCATCAAGCTGCTCCCTCCCTCCCCTCACCCTCATTCCCCATACTCCTATAGTAAATGGTTTGCTCTAAATTTCCAGAGGAATATTTGTTAGTGCCTTCAGCTAATGGTAGAGTGATCATTGAAGAGTAGCTGCTATCTTATTGACCTCTGTGGAGGAGAGAGGACTGAGTCCTGGAGAAACCCAGGCTTAAGCTTTGGGTGGGAGAGGCTGGAAAAAGCAAAGAGGAAAGAAGAAGAATGAAGATGTCTGAGAGAGTCTGGAGGAAAGGGGTTTTCTAGAAAAACCTTTAAGTTTAGCTGTGTACCGCTAGCTGCCCAGGTTGTCACTTTTGCCCTAATTATGTTCTGGGTCTTTCTGCAAAGTGAATTAGAGGGAGCTGACCTGAGACTTGTTTTGGAAAAAAAGCTTACAGAGTGGAGAAATAAGAGATTATATTCATGTGCGTAGTTAAGGATTGTCCCTAAACCTTCCAGTGATAGCAGAAGAGATAAGCCATAATGAACTCCACACTACCCCCAAAAATCTCAGCCAACATCAAGTGTGCATTTATTTAGCACATTTATTACCTCATGTAATGTATCAGTCAGGGTTCTCCAAAAAACAACCAACCAGATATATGTGTACTAAAATTAAGAGATTTATTTTAAGAAACTAACTCCTGCAGTTATGGGGGTTGGCATCTCAGACTCATAGGGTAGGCCAGTAGGCTGGAAACTCCAAACAAGAGTTGATATTGCACTTGAATCCAAAATCTGTAGGGCTGGCCTCGAAACCAAAGCAGGATTTCGGTGTTACAGTCTGTAACAGACAGAATTCCTTCTGCAAAAATTATTTTTGCTCTTAAAGTCTTCAGGTGATTGAGTGAATCCCACATGCATTATTAAGATTATTAAGAGAATAATCTATTTTATTTAAAGCCCTGTTTGTGGGCTGGGGTTGTGGCTCAGTGGTAGAGCACTCACCTAGCATGTGTGAGGCCCTGGGTTCGATTCTGAGCACCACATGAAAATAAAATAAAGGTATTGGGCCCACCTACAACTAAAATAAAATATTTTAAAAAAATAAAGTCCCTGTTTGTGGATGTTAAACACATCTCCAAAATACCTTCACAGCAACACCTGAATTAGCAATTGATTTAATAACTGGGCAACATGGTCTAGGCCAACTTTATGCATAAAATTTAACCATCATGAGTAGGTGCTGTTAATCTCTATGTTGCTGATGATGAACCGTGAGGCTGAAAACAATTTAAGTACCTTACTCAAAGTGACACTGTTATTGCACAGATGCACCAGGCCATCTAACTCAGGAACCCAGGTCTGGCCCAGAGTGCAGAGCTGCCTGCCAAGAACCCAAGAGCCCTGAGGGAGGTATTTACTATGCCTTCTAAGAAGCTATGGAATCACTGAGGTTAAAGCACATTGCCCTTTTTGCCCTATTGGGTCCTTATAAAGTGAACTTATAGGACCAAACTATTTCAGAAGAGAATTATTTTCTCTTTTCTCTTTTTCCTTGTTTTTTCCTCATTTCAGGCCTTCTATTTCTTTCCCACTGGACTTGCTTTATGTTTCTTTTCTGTCACTTTCCCTCTCATTTTTTGTTCAGTATCCTTTTAAAAAGCATTATTTCTTCCTGAAATGAAAGTGAAAAGGAGAGAAATAGGGGAACTTAATAGAAGGAAATTGAGCTGTTCTGATGTATGCAGTAACGCTTGTGGTTTGATCACCAAAGGAAAAAAAAAAAAAAAAAGGAAGGGAGGGAGGATAACAAAAAGGGAGAAAGGGTAGTAAAAGATGGAAGAGAATAGAGAGAATTGAGTCTTCAATTCCTACAAAAAGCAGTATCTTCTGATTATTTTTGATTGTTTGTATCTGAGCATTTTCCTATTAGGAGTTGTATCTATTTCTGTTAAGAATGTTGTAGTCACTAGAGCAGTGTTTCTCGAACTCTTATACACTAGAACCATCTAGTAGCTATTAAAGAAAAAAAAAAAAGTTGCTGCCCCCATGGGCCCCAGACTGTAAGTGGGGTAAGCCCAGCCCCAGTACTGGTTAAAAGTCTCCAGATGATACCAGTGAGCAGACTTTGAAAACCAGTGTCTCAAAATACCAATGCCTGAAACTCATGGGTAGTGATGAGAAGTCACAGTGGTGACTTCCTCAGGGAGGGTGAAGGGAGTGAGTAAGGACTGGGAAGGAACTTGAAACAACCCAGGGCATTCTGTATCTCATTCTGGGTGATGATGATGATGGCATTTTTATATTCCTTACTATATGTATATATATGTATATATATAGTATCCCAATTGAAAAGGTAAAATACTAATACATACAAACATATAGGAATAGTAATATCTGGTCCAACCCTCCAGGGTTTAATTTGTAAAGCTTCCCAGCTGATTCCAGTGAACAATAAGGGCCATTCCACAGCTCTAGAAGAGACCAGTCTTCAGGATAGCAGTGCCTTGGAAAGTCCTTTATGAACCATCATCTGGCCTCAACCTTCCACAATTTATCCATTCAAAAGAACTGGTCAGGTTAAAGGAGACATACTCATTCAAACCAAACTTAGGCCAGCTGACTATTCAGGAGTCCTATGCATTGACATTTTTCAAAGACATTTTTAAAAGAAATTCCAACACACTTGAAGCACTGGTTCAGGAACAGAATTAGAGACCCCTAACCTTAGACTTTTCTTTCCCTAGATTCCACATTAAAAGATACCCTAAAGTTGCTAATACGTAGTTTCAAGTAGGGCATATATTATCTTGTCTGCAATTCTGAAACCTCAAAAGCTCTGAAAATGTAACTTCTTTTGGTTAAGGGGCACCAAAACGTATTTGGCCATAAAACCTGATCAGAAATCATGGGACACCATTTAGATACTTATTTCACTTGGTGTGAATAGTCCTGTGTTTTGCTTCAGGAATATGAATATGTTTGATGACAGAGTGCTGCTTTGCTCCCCACTATGAGTGTGACATAATATTCAGTATTTATAAATTTCTGAATCTGATCAATTTAATTCTGAAAGCCATCTGCCCCACAGGTTTCAGGTGGAAGACTGCAGGCCTCAAGTTTTTTTATATTATTAAAAATTCCCTGGGGCCCCACCTTGACCTAGGGCAATAGCCTTACCCCATATGTTGTCCATTTTCCAGCCATCTTGTAGTTTGAATTGTGCTGACAGGTGATGATGTTCATTTCAGCAGTAACCAACTCCTGCCATTACATTGCTGTGCCTGGCACCGAGCCTGGCACAGTGAGTTTTGTAAATACGTGTTGAAGAAATATAGGAATGGATTGTATATGTATTCCTCTAGTTTAACTCTCAGAGGGTGTTCTTTTTCCAGTCTTCTCCTTAAATCCTGGGAGCACCATACTCCTATTGACATCTATTTAACTACATCTCCAAATTTCAAAAGAATTATGTTACAAGAGGAGATCAGTTATTGAAGACATGGCTTGATTCCTACCATAGGAAGGAAAAACCTATATAACCCAAAATGGAATGCAGTTGCAAGAAATTAATGATGTTAGCACAATAGTAATAATATTTTGATTTTAATAGTACCTATGGCTAGTGGCTTCCATAGTGGTCAACACTGCTGTAGATCTGGGGTGCAGGCTCTTTTCATTCTGACATAATGGCTGGGGCATTCTGAGTTTACTCTAAGAAGGTCCCTAAACTCAACTTTAAAGTAGGGGATGAAGTAATTCCATACAGACACAGACGAAGGAAGCAAAACAAAAATGAGACATTAAGGTGTTAAAGAAACTGGCACATTCAGAGAACTGTGGATGATTCAGTACGGCAGGGGATTAGTGTTTGGTGCAATGGGAGATAATGGGAAGGTGGTAAGACTGAATTTTCTAAGAAGCCAGATCCTAAGATTCAGATTCTTGTAAGCTATGACAAGAAGCTTGGACTTCAGCCTCTAAAGATGTGTATGTCTCAGGGTAAAATTAATGGCCTGATATCAAAATGCACTCACAGTTAAGCCTTTCAGCCTGTGCTTTCACGTCTTTAAGGTGCTCCTGTAACCCCAGCTGCTGTTCCGAGGTTGTTAGGGAACTCTGACAAGTGGTTATCTGTGCCACATGCTGCTGTCTCCAATGATTTCCACATACTAGAAGCAATTTGGCATGGAATGTCCTCCTGAAGTTAAACTGGGAAGAGACTCTTATTTTGGTTTTTGCAGATGACTGCATTACTGGGTCATGGAAAAGTCCTTGGAGGAACTGGGATGGGGGACCTTCCCATCTTACCAGGCACCTGCCTGTGGTTAATTGACAGGTGAATGTGTTAGGATCAAGGGAATCACTATTGAAGTCCCTAAGGTAACTGGAGACATAGGCATAAATTTAGGTGAAGGGTCACTAGTCTTCTTCCAGTTCTTTCCAATAGTTATCAGACTGGAAATGTATCTAAGTAAAATAAGAGCTATACCTTCTCTGGTTTACTTGGGATTTTCGCTTCCAATTAATAGGTTAATAAATTTGGAGGGGAAGTTTTACAACCATAAATTTTTCCTGTACTAAAATGTTTAATTCAAAACACTGTTTTTTACGGACCTCAAACATTATAAAATAAACTGAACCAAGAATTTAACTTTTCATTTAGCAAAGAAAAATGTTTCCTTTGAGGAGTGGAAGACTTTACAAAGGTTTGTCATATTGTGTATTTTTTCCTTATTAAAAATGAAGGTAGTAGTATGCTGTTGGGAGTTCTTGATTACATCTGAATGTCATATTCTGCTTTGAGTAGTTGATGGAAGGTAAACTTAAGTTTGACTTGTGCAAGAAGTGTGTGATTTGTAGACTTCCTCAGGTGTGAGGTAACTCAGGCCATCTTCCACTCCTAGTGCTGGTTTCTAGAAGCAAAGTGAGATCCAAAAAGAAAATAAATCTTTTGCATTATTAAATTTGTGCTCTTGACTCCCACATTTTTTACTACTGTAACAACTGGGGGTTAAATTGTCAGTTTGACAACTTGTAAAGCTCTTTATCATAGAAAGCAAGAAAAATCAATGCCAAATTACCTCAGGAATATTATTGATGACCTAAATGTCATTTTCTGTTTTTATTACTTTTCATTGTATTTAGCTTGTAATTCAAACCACTTTCTAATTAATTTGGTTTGGCTCAGTTGGAAATAGAAAAAGCTAACTATCTAATAGGTGACACATGTCGCAGAGAAACCTTACAACATCCCCATTTCCCTAAGATCAATCAACCATGAAATAACTTACCAAACTTTTGTTTTTCTAGCAAATTCTCAAGAAAACAATAAAATTAAATTTGTCTAGTCCAAAGGAATGGGAAGAAACATGAATGAGCAAAAGTGACCTGAAAGCTCAGCTTTATCTAACTATAATCTCTCTCCTAGTTGTTAAAATATCCCGAAGCAGTCGATCATGTTGCATTTTAATTTCAAAGCCATGTGTTGTATTAGCAAAGTGCACATGTTCCTGATTTGAACTACGAGTTCCCTGGCTGTTAACCAGAACTCTCGACTGGCATGGACAAGGTCTCCTGAAGGTCAAAGGCCTAGAGCCTACATCTTGGGTAGATCTTAGCTGTGTGGAAACCAGAAGCCTGGGTCAGGGCAGCAGTGTCTATGACAGGCCCTGATTAGATTAGGCCTGCATTTATCAACTACACAGAGAGTACACTTAACCTTTTAACTCAAGAGTTTTGATGTATCTTTATTTTAAAACAAAAAGGTGAATGTTATTCAGCCAATGTTTTGGTCTAATAGTAATGCAGTGTAACATGCAGCTTTTCCTGATTTCATCTACTACAGGTTTATATAGGGACAATATGCAAGATATAGCATGAGAAGCATTGTATCTGTTTTCCAAATTTATAAATATATAGTAAATGACTTTATAATTTTACATCATATTCATTTTTATGTAGGAGTTTAATATTTTCTTTGCTCTCCACCTAGACTCATTTATTTATTTTATGGATTCATTCATTTACATTTTTTAGATTAGGACTATTCTATCAATTGATTATTAGATCTATATTGTGAAAACCCATATATAGAGGAATAATAAACTGCTTTTAGAAATTTGATTTTTCTTTATTCCTCCAAGAATTTGGCTTAAATAGTGCTCTGGAACATTTTTTTCAGTTTTTAAAATGCACTGTTTAATTCTCCAGGAAGTGACAGTAAACTTATAACAAGACAGATTGAATTTTATATGTAATATTTTTGGGGAGTGGAGTACTGGGAATTTAACATAGAGGCATTTTCCCTCTGAACTACATCCCCAGCTCTTTTTTATTTTTTATTTTGAGACAGAGTCTTACTAAGTTATTTACAACCTCACAAAGTTGCTGAGCCTGGCCTCAAACGTGCAATATCCCTGCCTCAGCCTCCTGGGTCACTGGGATGATAGGTGTGCACCACCATGCCTGGCTGAATAATATAATGTTGGAATGTTTTTGGTTGTTTCACATTCTCCTGAGGAGACTGATACAGCTTTGGGAAACAGAGCAGTCTTATCTCACACATTAAGATCTGCTGGGGACATCGAAGTCCCCCGGATACCTGTGGGTTAGTCTCCATTCAGCAGTGTTAGTGATGGGACCAAGCCATGGAGATCAACTTGAATCCATAGGAAAGGATATGAACCACCTTGTTTTCATTTATTTTCTAGTTCCTCTCATAATGTCCATCTTGGGGACAGGGAGAAGCTCTTGTCCTCTTGGAACTAAGTTTCTACTTTGTAAATTTTGACTTTCTTAATTCTGCATCAGAGTCCTTGTCTTATCCAGTACAAGGTCATATATAACTAAAAAATATTTTTCCTTTTAATCACATACTGGCTGTAGCTGTAGCCTTCAAGATAAAATTATTCTTCATGTTAAAAGGATTGCTTTTTCTGTCATTACATTGTTTCTGCAGTGTGCTTGTTCAGTTAAGTAAACTCATTTTGTGTGACATTTATAGAATCCTGGCCCCGAAGGCAGGTTCCAAGGGGGAAGAAGGCAGCAAAGAACCTTCAGGAGAAATCATTCTTTCCCTGAATAAAAGAAAGATAAAATGAGCTCATCTTAATTATATTAAAAGTGGTTGCCAGTCACCCCAAAATGTTGATCTCTTTTTCCTTGTTTAGATGAAATTAAATCGTAGAGCCATTAAAACCTTTCTTAAACTATGAGATACATTGCTTTGCCAATTCACTTTCATTTGGAAGTAATATATTTACATTTCCTCTTGCATTCATCAACCTTAAATTTCAAAAAACTGCATAAAATGATATTTTTATCTTTTTGTCTCAGTATTTTTGATAACACTTTTCATCTTGAGGTCATATTATTTTAAAAGTTATGCTTAATATGGTATTACCAGGAAAAATACTTATCAGCAGAGATCATTATCTTGATGGTTGATAAGGCATTTTTCATGTTTAAATTTCTGATTATGTATTTCATAGGTCAGTTAGTAACATTTGTTGAGCCCTAAGTGTGAATAAACTAAAAACATTTTCCTAATTATGGTCAAGATTAGGTCCAGGGAAAAAGGAAATACATGCGTTTATTATTTTAATGATTTCCTCAGTTTCTAAGTAAATCCCTGAACCTTCACAACCTACCAAACTTTTTTACTTCCTCACTGCAGACACATCATGTTAGACAAACCCTTTCAGAGCTGCTTTGTTGATTTTGTGATCTAAAAGCAATGATCCATTCCCATTCCTGCCTTCCCCTATTTTTCCAAAACCTTTTACATTTAAAAGTTACCAACTTTCTGGCTATTAAGACCTCACAGTCTTAACCATTCAGACATCAAAGCAACATTCAGAAAACATTTAATGAGCAACTACTCTACTAAGCTCTGCTATTGTGAGGAGAATTCATCTAAAGGTTTTTGAAGGAGTTTGGAAGATACTGCTGATGGAGCCAGTTAATTGTACTAGGGAGTTAACACTGGAATTGTTAGAAATGCCGGATGATTTCTTCTGTCTTAACTTGTTTGATATTACAGTGTTTCAGTTCCTTTTGGAGAGAATGCAGTGTTCCCCACACTCAAGAGCACAATCCTAACTACCAGTTACCACAGGCCTGACTTGGACTTTTCAGGGTCATTAACTTCATCACAATCAGCTTTCCACTGCCTCTCATCACTGCTCTTAGGAAGTTCTGAACAGAAGGACCTCCAGAGATGTCTAAGATAAGGGACCCCAGGACATTAAGAAAGGATGAGTGAGACCTGACATTCGCCTGGGAGGCAGCCCAAGAAAGGGAAGAGGGACAGTTCCTCAGTTCCTGATGATATTTCATTGAGGCTAAAACTCCTTTTTTGTGGTTGCTTATCTTTTTACCCTCCGCTACCAACTTTTCCTTCTGTTTTGCCTTTAAAATATTTATATACAGCTCCCTTCCCCATTCATATTCCCCAGAATTGTTTTTTTCCTCTTGTTTGTGCTTATCCCAGAGAAACAGTACTATGTAACTTGATTGTGAAATGTTTCTTAGAATTAATCAATAACACCTTGAGGTTTTCCAGTTTAATTTGTATGTATTTATCTTGGAATATAGTACACATCTCTCTAGCATGCAATTTTGTAGTGTTTGGATGTTGGCAGGTTTTAGGAATGGGAGGGGAGGAAGTAGTATTTTTAGCTCTAGTGATTCACTTTATAAATGGTATACACTACAGTCTGTTCTCCAGTTGATTTACTGCATATGGAATCAACTCATTCTAAGTACACCCTACAATTTCAGTGGTTTACAAAACCAATAAAAATATAAAATGCTGAAATAAATATTTAAGATTCCTTTTCTGCATTGCACTAAAGAGATGATGAAAATAATTTTAAAAGAAAGTATTTGCACTTGAGGAATTCAGGTAAAAGTCATGAAACTATAATTAAAAACAGAGTTATGGGAACCAGGTAAAATTGGGGTGCCAGATAATTAGATTTTACTTTTGTCTTACTTTTTAAAAATATTATTTTTAGTTGTAGATGGACACAATATCTTATTTATTTTTATGTGGTGCCGAGGATCACACGTGCAAGGCAAGCACTCTACCACTGAGCCACAACCCCAGCCTGTATTTGTCTTACTTTTATATTCACTTACAGGAAGTCAATCTTGGTGGACTACACATATAACTTTTTTTTTTTTTTTTTTTTTTGGGTACTAGGGATGCTTAACTGATGTCCACATTCCCAGCCCTTTTTATTTTTTTTATTTTTCATCATTTTAAAATAAAAATATTTAATCATTTATATACTTTATTTCAAATATTTATATTTGGCTATATGCTATACTCACTGCATCAGAATCCTTCTCAACACAAAACTTCAAAGAAACCACTGCCAGATGATTAGTGTTCCCAAGCAGTGCACCTATTTGATATCTGAAATGTAGATACATCTCCAACCTTATTCCTCCTTCACTGACCCTCTATTCTATATGGGACAGCTGTCATACTATCTTGCAAACATGCCAGTTCCCTTCATCAAAGACCATCTCACAACTGAGCCTCTCCCTAAGTCCAGTTTTTTCTTCAGCAGGCAAATCTTATGTCCCACAATGTGTCTTTTCCAGAGACTACAATCCAAAGGGGGAGCTCTCTGGTTCCCAAACTAGCTGCGCGTAAGAATTAATGAAGGCAGTGGTTTAAAGCATAGATCCCTGAAGCTCTTGTAGAACCTCTAGAGCAGACTGTATCTCTGAGACCTAGGAATAGGCATTTCATCTAGTTTCCCAGCCAGTTCCTCTACCACTGCCTGCCATTCTCCACTGCTATTTTGGGAAACATTGGTGTGTGGGGAATGGCAACTAATTCTGGAGTCTGTTGAACCTGAGTTCAAGTCTTTTAACTTTTTTTTATCATGGAAGGATTTTATTTAATCTTCAAATCTGAAGGTTAGTTTTGCTGGGTATTGGATTCTTGGTTGGCAACCATGTTCTTTCAGAGCTTGAAATATGTTGTTCCAGGCCCTTCTAGCTTTTACAGTCTGGGTTGAGAAGTCAGCTGCTATCCATATTGATCTCCCCCTATATGTAATCTGATGCTTTTCTCTCGCGGCCTTCAAAATCCTATCTTTATTTTGAATATTAGGCATTTTCATTATAATGTGCCTTGGTGTGGATCTGTTGTGATTTTGCGCATTTGGTGTTCTGTAAGCCTCTTATATTTGATTTTCCATTTCATTCTTCAGATTTGGGAAATTTTCTAATATTATTTCATTGAATAGGTTATTCATTCCTTTGGTTTGTATCTCTGTGCCTTCCTCAATCCCAAAAATCCTTAAATTTGGTCTTTTCATGATGTCCCATAGTTCTTGGAGATTCTGTTCATGATTTTTTACCATCTTCTCTGTTTGGGCAACTTTATTTTCAAGATTAAATATTTTGTCTTCATTGTCTGAGGTTCTGTCTTCCAAGTGGTCTAGTCTTTTGGTGATGCTTTCCATTGAGTTTTTTATTTGGTTTATTGTTTCCTTCATTTCAAGGATTTCTGTTTGGTTTTTTTTTTTTTTAGAATCTCTTTGTTGAAATGATCTTTTGCTTCCTGCAGGTGCTCTTTCAGCTTATTGGTATTATCATTCATTGCCTGCATTTGCTCTCTTATCATGTATAATCTGAAGTAGAATCATCTTAATCATGTATAATCTGAAGTCCTTTTCTGACATTTCTTCTAATATACTGTCATTGGATTCTATTAATATAGAATCTAGATTTGTTTGGATCATTTTCTTCCCTTGTTTTTTCATGTTGTTCATGTATCTTCCCCTCTAGAAGTGCAGATCTGGGGTACTGCAGATTTCCCCCTATAGGCTTATAGTGGCCCTATAGGTTTCCAAAGCCCTTTCTTTAAGGGGAGATCAATATTAGCAGTGCTCAATTCAGACGCTGTGCAATCCTAGACCAAATAGCCCCTATGAGGACAATAACAAAATTGTCATAATAAACAGAATGAGTTCAAATATTATCTTCAATAAAACAAACAGATTTGCAATAAGGTCTGCAGTTTCTAATGGAGGACAAAGAGGATGCAGAGGGATGTAGAATGTGACTGTTAATGGGATAAGGAAAGATTATACAGAAGTTCTAGATAATAGAAAAGGTGAGAGTGTAGTCAGAAGAAATTGGATGTTAGCATGCAAAAAAGGGAGAAAGAGACTCTGAGGGAACAGGTAAACAAAAGAAAAAGAGAGCAAGAAAAGTAAAGAAATAAAAACTTAAATTTTTTCTATAAGGAGAAAAAAGAAAATCTACAGTATAACAGTCATATAGTAATGAAACCTCCCAGTGTTCAGTAACCTGATGCATGAAAGGTACCTGACAATGAGCTTCAAGTCTCCAGCAGGCGTCTCAGGATGGGATTTGCCCCACCTAATGATCGGAGCTATGACTTCCAGGATTATCCAAGATGGCTGCTCTGGCTTTGAAATGTGTTGGCAAATGGGGAGCTGCAGCTCAGGGTGTGGATGTGATCAGCTGGAGGTCCTGGAGGCGGGATGCGGTTGGTCAGGCAGGGGTCCTGGAGGTTCAGTGTGTTTGGTGTGGTTGTGGGATCCTGGAGGCCAGGTGCAATCAGTCGGTCTGGGGTCCCAGTGATAGGGCGCAGTCAGTTGGTCTGGGGGTCCTGGCGGCAGGGAGTAGTCAGTTGATGTGAGGGCCCCAGAGGCAGGGAGTTATTGGTCGGGCTGAGGGATCCTGGAGACGGGGCTCAGTCAGTCCGGCCAGGGGTCCTACGGGGCCTGGCTGTTGTCTCAAAATGGTGGCAGCCACACGTAATCAAACCTGCAGGTACTGTGACAGAGAACTTCCAGACAACAGCAGGCAGCTGGTGCTCCACTGGCGGTCGGCAGTCAGTTTGCTGACTGTTGTTGGAAGATCGGGAGGTGAACCTCATGTGTTGGGTGATGGACCAGCCAGAGGCAGGCAAATGGTGGATGATAGGTGCCTGACAGTGAGCAATCTGCACTCAAAAAAGGTGTCGATATGCTGGCAGACTGCAGGTCATCACAGCAGACAAATGGGGTAAACACCACAGAATCGATAAGCCTCAGAAACTGCCTCACCAAGAAACAGATATCCTCTGCTTGAAACCAGAGTTACAGAGCGACAAGGAACACAGCCTCCCTCTAGTCCGCCATTTTGGATCCCTCTGAGTTCAAGTCTTAGCGCCTGAACTTACTGGGCTGATCAGGCTACCAGACTTCTTTGGACCTTAGAGACTATAGTCTCTTTGCCAAATATTTTAGAGAGAAGGATGCTATATAAATTTAAGAAACCACCCAACTAAGTTTGCATCCCAAGTAATGTGAATATAGTCATCTAAAGGAGGTCCACTGGAGCAGACTGCTATCCTGAGTGATGTGCATTAACCAGTCTCACTTGTTCTGTGGTCTTACAGAGTAGCACCAGCATTCCCTCTTTTAAAGTTCAAACAAGTTTGTTCTTTGATACAGAACACTCAGTCATTTGTGATTAGAATGATTCCAAACAGAAAATGAGTCTCAATTTCCTGTACATTAAAGCATCCCATCATATAGTGGGTAAAGACGTGGTAACACTTTGTGCCATTCTGGACCTGAAAGTATTTCAATATTTAAATAAATTCCAGAACCTTTTAAAGGGGATTTCTCTAATCTTCACACAGGAAAAGAGAATGGTAGTATTAGAACTGGAAGGGACCTCAGAAACCATCTCATTCAGTCTTCTTGTTAAGTCTTAGCAACTTCATACCAACACATACTTAGATAAGAAAATGTCAATAACTGACAAAAAAAAAAAAAAGAGTTAGGAAACATACTGGAATTGTGGTATAAATCAAAACTGTGGAATGGTTTAAATTGCTTTAAACTATTGGTTTAACCAATAGCTTCAGTCACTTACAGTATAATTGAATTAATTAGTATAGTTAGAATCCTACATGTAGATTCTTTATAATCTACCATATTTACACATACCCCCATCCTTATCTTTTCTCTGCAGCTTTTGAAGAGGAATTTTCTTCACCAGCATAGGTTGATTAGATGATCAGCAGTGAACATACGTGACGTTATGATTGAGTTCATTTATTAAAATAAAAAGTAAAAAGTGTTTGTTCTCCATTAAGTACTTTTTATGAGATGGATTCTGGATCAGTTATTTTATGTCCATTAAGTCTATTCATTACTCTTATTAATCCTAATAACTATTCTACAGAATAGATGCTATTAGTTTTCCTTTAGTCATAGGAGAACTAAAGCCTTCTCAAGGTCAGAGAACAAGTAAGTAACTGAGTTAGATATCTAATCTAAGTCTGACTCCAAGAGTGTTTTATAGCAACTAATGACAGACTGATTTAGGCTAAGATTCCTAAATTTTTTAGCTAAATACTAATTAAAACTACAAACTTTCTTCCTATATAACTGCTCTTTTGTGCAATTTTGCAGAAGGTCCAGGGACTTCCCAAAGCTCCTTCTTCCAAGAATATCATCACCACTGATTATGTACCTCTAAACTTAGCTTGACAGTAAATATTGTTAAATAATTACAAGGTAAAAATTACGTCCTATAGCTCATCTGTTGAGTTTAGCACTATAGATAAGAACGGGAATTTGGCACCAGTATATTATTGGGTTTAAGTATATATTACAAGTAGAAGCTCAAACTAATTTTTAATAACTTTATTTTCATGTACTTATTTTTATGTCGGGCTGAAGATCGAACCCAGTGCTCTATCACTGAGCCACAACTCCACCCTCAAACTATTCTATTTGAGCAAACAGAGACATCATTTTTTTCTGACACCTTTTTGTTTGGAAATCACACACTAAAACTCATATTTACTTGTAAAGATACAAATAATAATAAAATTTTAAAATATTAGGACCTAGAGGCTTTAGAGATTATCTGACAAATAGCTTTCTCATTTACAGGTTAGTAAAATGGGCCTAGAAATTTTCTGTGACTTACTGCAGGTCACACAGCCAGTTAGATCAGGCTCAGGCTCAACATCCAGAATTCAGGTTCTTATTCTAGTGTTTTTCCTAGTCCACTGAATTAGCCATTACTTCATGGATTTCATATCTAAATGAGCAATTTTGCATCTTGATTTCATTCCTTTCCAGGTGATGGAAATGTACTATTGTGTCTGAAAATAAGACAGTAATAAGAGACTTAACACAAATATTCATTTCAGCCCTATAAAGGTTCAGAGTGAAGCTAGAATACAGACACATTCAGAAACAGAGCATAGAGGCCAGAAGCCATGATGCCACAATGAGATTGACAATACTGGCTTGTGGGACAGAACTATAGACTACCATACATCTGGTTGTCTTTACTCAGATAAGTTCTTCATCCACCCACTAGTATTTATTGAGCACCCAAGTGCATGCCAAGCACTGTACTTGACCCTAAGAACACAGAGACAGGTAAAATCCAGGCCTGCTCTCATGAAGATCTTAGGTGCTGGAGGAACTAGCAAAAAAATGCAGGCCATGACCCCACAGCACAGTTTGGAAGACTGCCTTCTCAGAAAAGTGACTGCTACTTTCTCCAGAAAGCTTTCTCCTTCGAAGAAAACATGTTAAGTCGATATTAACAGAGTGCTGGCCGGTATGCATAGTTTTTCCTTCAGCAGAGATTCTTCTCCCAGAAATAGTCATGGATCATAACTAGACTAATTAAGAAATAGGAGCCTGTTTTTTTTTTTTTTCATGAGGCCAGTAATTACCAACTTGACTGTTCAAGGGTGTGTCCAGTTATCTTAAGGGATATTGAAAAATTCCCCAAATAAAAGTAACTCTCAACTGCTATAATTTATAAACAAAATTATAATAAAGTTATAAATACCACAATAAAAAGTCAGTGATATGACAAAAACAAACTACAAAGAGAAGATGTGGCAGAGCAGGTGGGGGGTGTGGGCAGTATTCCATTAGATCAGCAGAAACATAATGCAACAGACATTTAAATTTTTTAAGAAAAATGAATGAAAATTCCATTTTAATACTGCCAATTCATTCTTAGTAAATCATCATTCTCCAATAATTCAGCATTTTTGTTTTTGCTATAAAATGATTCTATACTAAACTGTAAAATAGGTTTTGATTTTTTATATGTTAAGTTACAGCTTAAAATGTTAAGAGTTAAAAGTTGCTTAACTTTTTTAAGCCAGCAGAGAGAAGGGAGCCCAGGAGCAAGCATATTTGCATATTAGTATGAACAAATGCGTAGAGAAGGAGTTTTTCATTGGGGACTTTTGAAAGCATTATAATGCAAACTGTATTTTTAAACTGGCCAAACTATTGATGGCATTATTGAATGAAATAATTTATTATAGAAGTCTTTTAGTCAGATGACATTTCTCATCTAATAACAGTAAACACAATAGCCATTTCCCATAAGACTGTTCTCTTGAGCCAAGGGCTTAAAAAAGAAAAGAGAACTTGCCTTGTTCCAAATATAGCATTGTACTAAATACTTGTTTATTACACTAGAGAAGAAAAGAGTTCTGCCAACCAGACATGGTGGACTGGAAAAAACATGCCATTGTGTCAGATCATCCCAAGAAATTCTCCTTTTCCCTCCTTTCCTAATAATGTTTGACAAGTGGAGATGAATTTTTAAAATCCAAGTCTCTTTTATGTCATTCATTGGGATAATACTATAAAATCTCTCCTTGGATACTCAGAGTATTACAACATCAATGACCTGTCAGCAGCTGCATACAGTTTTTCTTTTTAAGACTGTGTAAAGCTATGGTTAAATTCTAATTTTCTAAAATAGGTTTAAGTATGGGGAGAGCCAAAATTAGGTGCACTTTTCTTGCTAGAAATTAGACCACAAATTGTACATTGTGCTTATAAAGATGATTAAGGCGGTCCAGAGGCACACCAGCAGTTCGGCATATTAATTGGAGCATGCAGATTTGTGTAAAAACATATGTTGGGACTAGGGAAGCTTTTTTTTTTTAATGACTTTTTTTTTCTTTTCTTTTTTCTTTTTTTTTTTCTTTTGGTAAGTTCTTATGTATAATTTACACATTAACTGATTCTCTGCTAAAAGTCTGAGATAAACTCATATAGGCCAAAGGTCCAATATTTAAGCATTGTGTAGAAATAGGAATGTGCCTTTCCCCAGTTAATTAGTAGGAACCTTTTTCATTTTGTAGACCCCCAAGTGTTCATTATTTTAAAATTGTTGTATGATGAAACCAAAGCCACTTGTTTAAACAAGGTGTGTAGACTTAGCAACCAGAACTGGAGCCTCTAAGCCATGGTACCTATGAACATATAGTGAACGCTTGGGAAATATAAGTTGGAATTTATAAATGGATGAAAAATAACTCTCACAGGATTATAGGAAAATGTGAGTTAAAGTAAGCAAAGTGCCTGGCAGAGTTCGGGTGCTTAGTGGCGGGGAGGGGTGTCAGTAAGAATAGGGAGACGAGGTAAGGGCAGCTTAGTGAGGAGGAGCAGTGGTAGCCATGGGAGCAGTGGCGGTTAAGCTTAGACCCTGGGCCTGGAAGGCAGTTATTTTGAAAAGAAAAGAGGAGAAGAGGGGAAGTAAGGGAAGAGAAAATTAAGAAAGAGGTATTAGAGTCTAGCAAGCAACACTTGCTTAAAGCATAGTATAGGACTGCCTGTTTAAATCCCTTACCATACACCTAAAATGCAATCTGGACAGTGTAAAAGCTTACAAAACTTAAAATAATCACTGGTTTTTGTGTCTTTGTTTACTTAGAAGCTGTCAAAATTTTTCTGTTGTCCCTATTTGTTTGGCAGCAGAGAAGAATTATCTGTCTCTTTAGGTGGATAAAATCTTCACTCTTTCACAAAGATTTTTTTTCATTGTTGGAATTTAGTTGGGTCTTACATTAAATAATGCACAAGTGTTGAATTTATGCATAAATGTTGAAAAGTCTCAACTCTTTCTCTTTGACTTTGGTAACTAAATCTCCCCTTTTTATTTATTTATTTATTTATTTATTTATTTATTTTGGATTCCCTGTGCTTTCTCTCTTCTCACCTTTGATTTTTTTTTTCTTCAGTAGCATAAACAGAAGTGTTGCACCATGGGAGTCTTGCTAGAAATGGGCTGGAGTAGGCCTCACCTTGAGGTAACTCTCCTGCAGATTTCATGGTACTATGTACGTGTGACTTTTCCCAGTCCAAGTGAAGCTGTCACGTACTGTTAAGTGGTGCAGAGTTTGGCCATGAAAAGGTGGACTATTTTTCCGATTGAACTATGAGGTTGATTTCCAAGGTCAGAGTGCTGCCCTTGTAAAAGTTTAGTTTGCTTATACAGATTTACTAAGAAGGGCCTCTGGTTCTTATTTTTCTGACAGTGGGGTGAATAACGTACATGGAAGAAGTTAGGCTGTTAAGCCAGCTGGAGAAAATATTCACAGGTGAATCACAAAACAACTAAGACTGTTCTCATATACTTAGGTTCCCATCATAATAAAATCATCAGTTTAGTAGTAATTTGCCAAAAAAAGGCCCTGAGCAATGATGACAACAGATTTCAATGATCCGTGTGATGTTTTTGTGGGTTCTGCTGTTAACTGAAGGGAAGTGTTAGGAAAGCCACACACATGAATCCACCAATCCCCAGTTGTTCTGAAAAACAGCCTGATGATCACTGAGGTTCTGGGGGCACATGACTTACTAACCAAGGGAATTGGGTAGCCATGTTTTGAAGCTCAGGGCATCTGGGAGGCAGGTGCAAAGGCCTCTACAAATACAAGTTACATTGATACATACATTCACGAATGCACCTTAGTGCAAAGAAGAGCCACCAATCATAGCCTTAGCTGGTAATTGGACTTGAGACTTTTCCACACATTGCAACTTGAAAACTTGCTCTCCAGTGACCCATGGAAAACTGTTCCCGTTACCTTGTGCAGATAACTAATTGGAAGTTGAGCACCTCTCAGGAGCTCAAATACTTTTTGCTGAAAGAATTGGTAGTTAAGCCATAATTCTTGAACCCAAGATTTATTGTAACTGAGAAACTGCTTTCCCAAAGTTTAATTTACTCCTCTATTTGTTATGACTTGTTAGTTTGACACACAGTACACCATAAAAACAGCTGAACCCACATAGCTCACAACAGTGACACAGACACCTGTAAGATAAGATCTCTCCCAGTTCTCCTTCCACCCTATGGAAGACGACCATCATCTTTGCGATTCCTCTTCCCTCACATGCCCCTTACATGCTCTGCCCCAAGTTTATATCCTCACACCCCTTTTCTCTGTACTCCCCTAGCAATCTTGCCTCTACTTCTGTATTCAACAGAATTTCCAAATGTCACCAGTTTAGATTTTTTCCTTGAGCTCCAGGTACGTTCTTTTAATTGCCTGCTACACTAATTTTCAAACTGACTTCTACAAAAGCCCCAGAGTGCCCAAGTGCCCTTGGCTTTACCCTCACGTCCTTCATCTGACATTCTCCTTCTCATCCTTCACAACCAAATAGAAATTTCATCGTCAGTGAAATCGCCCCCAAATGTCACTCCTCTACTCCCATCACCGCTATTGAAATGTGGTAGCTTTTCAAAATTCACAGTGCAATAATTAGTAGCTGTGGTTTCATACTCTTAACCTACATTTTCATTTGCATTAACAAGAATACTGTACTTTTTTGAATGATGAAAGATACAAGGAACACTTTTCTGCCATTCCAATGCATTCCAATGTCCTTTAGCCTTGTTAAAATCTATGGTCTCTTGTATATGGTTTAAAAAGTATTTGGTCTTTTGTTATTGAATATCCTGTTTTTTATTTTATCCAGAGCTAATTTAAGATTAAAGTGAATATGCTTAACTCCCCAAAATATATTTGGTTACCTATTAAGTTAAAATGTATTTATAGCATTATTAATGGTCATACACATAATTATACATTTTATTAATTTTTAAATAATTCAGTTTTAATTTATTATAAATGTAATCTGTTCTGCCACCTAAGGAATGATTCTGTTTGTTTAAAAAAATGTCTTTTTGTTTTAATCTTATTCTCAATATACAGAAAATCAAATATTAGGTAGCATATATAACGTATTTAATGTTCTTGTAAGTAAATTAAGTATGTGATTATTTTCATACTTTTTGGTAAAATTATACAACTTACAGTTATAAAATTGTACAAGACCTATATGTTTTCACTTCCCTGGAAAGACAAAATATTGCCTCATCTTTAAAGAGAAATATGATAATCATAATTTTTTTAAAAAATGAGTAGTTTGAACTCAGGCATACTTTTTCAAGTTTTTAAAACTCAAATTTAATATATCCTGATAGATTTAAAATTATATGTAACCTTCAACTATTTTAGGATGCCTGAAAAAAACTTTATAAAATTTAAAGGATTGTCTGTGGATACAGAGTAATAAATAGCTTGTCAGGAGGTGGTAGCCTAAAAATGTAAAATACCTCAATTAGTTGCAAAACAGAATTATTGCTTAAATGTATTTTGATAATGCTTAACAGTTACATCAAATGTGTAGCATTTAAACACTGAATAATAGCAATGATTTTTTTATCTCCCTGTAGGAGATAAGGTGTAAAATTTAAGACCTCTTTTTTTTATTCTAAAGCAACTAGAAGAGTAATCAATGGAATAAGGAGGTTTGGCAGGTCTCCCCAGGGTTCCTCCATACCCTGGGTGGGAAGTCAGCACTACTCCATCCTGACTCCAGTTCTTGCCAGTGGGTTTCTGAAGCTCACTTAATTTCTCTAGATACTTCATCCTCCTAAATAACATGACAGCATTTTCTAGAAAGCTTTCATAAGACACTAGAAAATTGGTGCTATTTTCTCATGTCTGGAAAAAAGAAAGTACATTTACAACTGAGTCAATTGTTTGATCCAGATGTTTCTTCCTTATCTAGATTAGTAAAATAAAACAATCATTCTTTCCCCACATTTCCCAAAATACAAGGAAAGAAGAGACTGCAGAGTGACCTTGAGACTCACTGCCCCTCGTGCTTCAATTCTCTGAATAACTACTGTCATTTAACTTTGGGGAATTTATATACAGTTGTACAAAGAAACTGACATCCACACACACATGCTCAAGTTGAGGAGTTCCAAAATTGCAAATCATTTTCTTAAGGATGATGTCCAATCCTTTAGAATAAATAAATAAATATAAAAACATTTCAAGTAAGTTTAATCAGATTATGATAAGCATTTTGAAAAAAGAAGGTAAACATTGAGGAAATGTGTATTCTAAATCTTCCATGGCCTTTTTTTGTTTTTCAAGCTATATATAAAAAAAAGTTAAGTGAATGATGAATAAAAGCAAAATGAGACACAAAATGAGAGCTTTGTGTAATATTTCCAACTACACATTTTTTACTTGCTGAATGAACAGTATTAATCCTGACAAATTAAGTAAAATTCAGTAACAGAATGAGCCCCTTCTATTAACCATCTCTCAATTAAATTAAGACAAAGTACTAGTATCACACTATGATTCTAAACATTTTTCTCTTAAAAACATGCCCTGCTCATGATGCCTTTCTCTTCATGAAGTACTATTCTCATCCTCTTCTGAAATGTCTTCTCTCATACTGGACAGTTTGAGAGCAGCAATGATCGCTCAAAGGTACTATAGTTTAGAATCTCAAAATAGATTCAGAGATTATTAGTCCTACCAAAGATAGATCCAATCTAGAACTTGTGTGTAATCCTGGATGAGATAAAAGAATTCCTCTTCCAAATGGCGACAGTTAGTCTGTTTCAGGAAAAGGAATGCTTGGTCCATAAATAAGCCTAAAGGGCATTATAAATGTGTCGGGAGCTCTGGGTGATTGATCTGTGTTGGGTCCATCATGAAAATAGACAAAAGTCACAAGGGTTGCTTCCCTGTGGAAATCGTGGTGGAAAATTGCCATATGGGGTCCCTGTGATGGGCCTTGCTGATGAGATTATGGATATAACAACTTTACAGACTGGACTTTCAGTCTCTTGAGATCCTCAGCATCTTTCTATGAAGTCTAAATAAAATAGTACCTTGCTCTTCAGTCTCAAGCACAGACATTGGCAAGGAATGGGAACTGTTGTCAGCAATCTTTTTCAGTCTTGAATTCTCAGAGCATCTTTCCCAGAGTTGTTATCACTCAGAAGTGGATTTGCATTAAAAGTGGATTTGTATTAAAAGTAAGGTAGTTGTGCCACTGTTGCAGTATTACATGCCACAAAGTTTGAGATGACGAATTTAAACTAAAAGGGAAATGTCCCTGGCCTATTTTCCTATAAAAGTATTCCATCAAATTCCCGGAGACAAAAATACAGTGTGAAAAGCAGTAACTTTAACTTTCCTTCCAACTATGCCAGTCAACACCAATGCTTTCCTTCTTAGGGAAGTAAGAAAGCTCATCAGGTAACAAAGACAAATGACTAAACAAAAACAAATAATAGCAATTTTTAATCCATTTAACCCTTCCTGTGTATAACATAAGGTTTGAGATCTAGACAAGACCTACACAAAATAGCTATGCAAATAATTTGCGTAACTTTTCTACCTGTCATTCAGCTATTCATGAAATATTAATGCAAAGTGCACTGTGTGCCAAACACTGCTGAATGCCATCATGGTGAGGTAGACAGGTACTTGCCATCATAGAGCATACTGTCTATTGGAGGATATAAACATTAAACAAACAAACAAATAATAATGTAACATCTTTTAAACTTACAGTTTGACCATAAGAGACCATTTTGTTGTTTCATTTGAGCCCTTTAGATTCATAAATCCTATAAGTCCAAATAAAGTCCATAAATCATATAGTTTTTATTATAGCAAGTATTCATAAAAGCACAAATATCTCATTCAAAAATACATAACAAATCTAATTATTGTTTTGCAGAGCATTGGACATAATATTAGGAATCTTTGTTATAATTATGTCTCATGTTGAGTGAGTGTTTGAACCCAACTAGTTGTTATAACTGGTTGGTCACATTTGTCTTTCCATTTCCTTCAACAAATAATTCTTTAAAAAGCTACAGAGCCAGGTGCTATGACACACTCCTATAATCCCAGCTACTCGGCAGGCTGAGGCAGGAGGATTGCAGTTTAAGGCCAGCATCAGCAATTTAGTAAGACCCTATCTCAAAAATAAAAATAAAAAGGGCTGGGAATGTAGCTCAGAGGTAGAAGACTCCTGGGTTCAATCTCCATTACCATACCACCAAAAAAAAAAAAAAAAAAAAAAAAAAAAAAGTAATAATAGGTGTTTTTGCAATGACCCTTTTTATAATGGACTTTGGTAGGATTTTCTCTGCCTTTGGTATTAAATTTTACTAGACTTACAAGGAGTTCAGCTACATCAACAACTGCACACAAAGTAAGGTCTTTTGTAAGCATGAGGCACTCACAGACTACTTCAAATATCATCTTGCATTGGCCTCAGCCTGGCCTGTTAGTTCAAGCCCTAAAAATAAACACCTATTAATCAGCTAATGGCAACATGGGTGGACCAGCTCTCTGCAGGACCTCAGTGTAACCTCATTCAATAGCTTGTCTTATGTCACCCAGGATGGGGTGGTTTGCAGCCAGGAACGCTTCTAAAAGAAAAGACAGTCACAAGCTTAACCAAATGTTTAAAATAACCTCCGTAACTCCTCTCCACATTGACAGATTGCTTTCAACTCAGTGAAATCAAACCACAGCACCAGCCCCAGTGGCTTTGTGGGGGCATCTTAGAGCCACAGAGTTTGTAAAGTAAAACTGCAGGTTCGGTCAGAGCATCCAAGTGTGGCTTTGCCTTGTCTCGCTTTTAATCAAAAAACAATCAGAAGGGAGCTCACTCCTGGAAGTCCTTATCTTCATAAAATTCAACTAATGACTCCTGTTAAGGTAAATAAAGTTGCTGTGTAACTCACTAAGGAAACTGTTCGCTGTTCACCTCATGCCCGCAGACTTGTCCAAGAATACAAATTGAAGGAACCCCGTGGAGCTGCCCGTGACTGTTTATATACACATACTTTGTCCCAAGGATTCCGGAAAGTTGAGACCTCAGGATAGTTTTCAATTTTTTTGAATGGCAGTCTCTTTTCTATGTGGAGTAGAAATTGGGACTGGTGTTGGGGGAGGTTAATGTATACTTTTCTTTATTGTATTTACCCCCAAATAAGTGAGCTGCAGTAGATACTTTGGTCCTGCACAAAGTAAATATTTAGCTCACAGTTTCTGCACAGAAACATGGCCTGCAGTATTTGGGTTTCAAAAAAGAGGATCGCCTGCAGGCAGAAGGCTGCAGTGCATTCTGCACATGGTCCTTGGACTTTGCACTTGCAAAGGGGTCTTGAGGCATGGTCATCAGCTATACAAAGCACCCTTCTGTCCTGTCGGCCCAACTGTGTCTCCTGCATGCACACCATCTTTCTTTACTGTGACCTTTTCTGCACTGTCCCCAGTGTTGTTCTCCCTACCCTATCTGCACATGCATCTCCCTCCACCTGAAGTGTCTTCTCTTATCCACTCAGTCAACTTGACTTCACGATGTGCTCCATAGATTGCCTCACCTCTGCTCAGAGCCTCCCCTGTCTCCTCCAGGTAGAGTTAAGTGCTTCTTCTCTGAGCTACCACAGGGCCTTCTGCACAGCTGTCTCACATGTGTCTACTTTTACACTAACCTTTTATCCTTCCCGTTTCCCTTCCTGCAGAGAGCCTGGGAGGTAGGAACCATGTTCATGTTATCTGTGAATCACCTGAACATGTGCCCTTTTCAGAAAGGCAGAAGGTATTACTGTCCCTATTTTTCCATTAGATAAAAGGAGAGCAAGCTCTGTACACTGATAGAAGCACAATCCTGGTAGAAGAGGTACAGTTAGGTTTTTCCAGACACATCAGTCACTTATGTAAGATACTAACAAGTCACTTCACCCCAGAAAGCCTCAGTTTCCTCAGTTGTCAGGGCAGAATCATGCTTTTTGAGGTCCAGATATTTTACTGGACAACTTGTGGAAGTGAGTTGGGAACCGGGAAGCATTCTGCTCATCATCAGCTTCAGAACAGACCAGTTTACTAGAGCTTATCCTGTTCTTTGAGTCCAGTCTGCAGTGCTCTGTATTCACACAAGATCCTTCAATTGTTACTTAAAAAAAAAAAAAATGTCTATCCTTATCCTCATGTTTCTTTCCTGCAATTGTCTGATAAAGTGGTTTCATTAACCTTAAGAAAACAGAAGTTTGGGGCAGCTTCAGCAATTGGTGCTGGCCACTGGGCTCCCTGAAGTCCCATTGGGTGGTCTCCATTCTGCCTTCACATCAACTTCAGTGTCCCAAAAGTTTTCTGTGTTCTCTTCAACATGGCCATCATAAGCAGCAACCATCGTTTTTGCCTCAATCATCTGTGTTTTTCTCCATCTCCTTTCCAAAGCCTTTGAATGTTAGTTTTAAAATGTTTACTGTTGCTTTTGTGTTCTCTGTTTTTTATAATTTTCTTATCATGGTAAAAAAAAAAACCCTATAACATTAAGTTTACCATTTTAACCATTTTTAAGTGCACAACTTTAAGCATTTTTACATTATTCATGCAATAGACCTCCATAATTTTTCATCTTGCAAAACTGAAACTGTACCCATTAAATACTAATTCCCTCTCCCCAACCCTTAGCAACTGCTTTTCAATTATCTGTGTTTATGATTTTGACCCCTTTAAATACTCCATATGAATGAAAGCATGCACTATTTGCCTTTTGTAACTGGTTTATTTCACTTAACATCATTTGTCTTAGAGTTCGAGTAATGTAACATGTAACAGGATTTCCCTCTTTTTTTAAGGCTAAATAATATTCCATTGTATGCATACCACATTTTCTTCATTCATTCATCCGTGTGTTTCTTTATTCTCCTTGTTTTTTAAAGAAATACTGAAACCATTTTTTAATTAAAACCTATTAAACTTGGCAAGACTTTTCAAATTGCTTGTGGTCTAACAGTATGTTTAGGATGATGCATTGAAACCTCAAAATGTTACCCTCAAATTGTTTGTGCATCCCTTCTTTGTGTGACATGGAGCCTAAATGTTGAAGTAGGCAGACCAATGTCAGTCATTAAGAGCAGGAATTCATATTGAAATAACATTTATATCACTGACATCATCAGGATTTGTTGTCTTTCTCTCTTTTTTTTTTATTTTGTCTCCTCTTTTTTGAAGTAGAATTTCTCCTGGTCACCTGAAGCTGATCAGCTCTTATTTTCAAAGGCAGGAGGGACTGTGTGAAGTGACTGACCTACTCTCTGATTCAGAGCTGGGGGAGATTCCTTATTAGATTCTACTATTGGGTGTGGTTTCTGAATAGGGCAACAAAGAGTATATACAAATGAAGGTGTTATAAAGCTAATTTATCCTCAAATTCACTTTAAACTCCAGGATACAAATGTTATTGTGCCTGCTTTATAGATGGAGAAACTAAGGTACAGAAAGTTAAAAATAGAAGGTATTAAAGATGATGTCTTCCAGCCCCCTCATGCTATACAGGAAGGACTTGGCCAAAGTGAAAGGGTCATTTGGTAAAGAATTTGTGTTGCCCTTACCTTGAAATTGAGATGGGGAGGGTACTGGTAGTGATGTTTTGATGATTTGAAACACCGTTGGGGGAATCAAAACACAGAAAACTGTATGGTGTGGTTGTTCAGAGAACCAGCCTGCGCAGGACAGATTTGGGCAGGCATCTCAACTTGGCTACTTTTGGCTTTTATCCCCTTATGTAAGTAAGCTGTTTAATCTCTTTTCTTGTTTATAAAATGGAGCTAAAAATATTTCCTAACATGCTGGACATGGTGGCACACACCTGTAATCCCAAAAACTCAGGAGGCTAAGGCAGGAGGATAGCAAGTTCAAAGCCAGTCTCAGCAACTTAGCAAGGCCTTAAGCAACTTAGCAAGACCCTGTCTCAAAATAAAAAATAAGAAGGACTGGAGACGTGGCTTAGTGGTAAAGCACCCCTGAGTTCAATTCCTGGTACAAAAAGAGGAAATATATACATTTCCTACCTTATAGGTTCATTGCATGTATTAAACGAGACCACATTGATGAAGACAGTGCCAGGCTCATAGTAAGCATTCAGTGTTTAATTCTCTTCATCCACATCATTTTTATCAACATAGCTTTATTATAGTTTCTCAACATTAAATATATGTGCTGATATTACCTATCCATAGGCTTTTGTTTTGAATGAGATAATGTATGTAAAGAGCTTACAAGAGTAACTGGCACATAGTGACTTGAATAACTACTAACTTCTCTTATGATTATGGTTATGGTTATTATTATAAGTCTTATTATCACTGGCATTATTATAACCCAATAATCAAATGTTTCTTCGGCACATACTTCTGCCAGTCCCAAAGATGAAAACTATGCCAGGAAAGTAGAGCTGGAGTAGAGTCAGGCATGTGCTGACCTCAGGGACATTCTATTGACTAGAATATCTTACTCTGGTTGTATTTAGGAGGGAACTAAATAGAAGAAATTGCTCACAAAGCTCCAAACTGAAGGCTGACAGATAAGATATTTTCCACCAGATGGACTTTCAGCACATCCTTACTCTAGCCTGGAATAGCCTGCCAACCCTGTCTGTCCCCAGTCATGCATCTGTCTGTTCCTGCAGCCACCACCTTGTGCACCCTGTGCACCTCACCACTTGTCCATTCCTAGTTTGTGGAGTTGGACAACTGTACCTTTTCGTTCCCCATCAGGTTTGCCCTCTTCTCTGAGAACTTACCTGGCTCAAAGCTTCCGTTTGCAGACGCAGCTTTAATTAAACTATACCTTTAAAAATATAAACAGGTTGTGACTTTACAAACTTGAAGTTTTACAACTATAAAGTTGACATTTGAAGTTCACTTATTTGCATTTTCCTTTTGCTGAGTTTAATTTTCTATTTCTGTTTTGCCATTTTATTTTATGTGGTTCTTTGGGAAAGGCAGGATATAAATACATTGAATGCCTCACACCAACATATAGAAGCCATAAGATTTTCATTTTCTTTAAAGGATCTCTATTGAACTGGTGCAGAGATCATTTTGCAGAGTTTAAATGTTTTTGAAAAGTAAAGCCATGAGGTGCATAGGCTCCTGCTGAACCTGGGAATGATATAGGACCTGCAGGGATGGCATGGGTGGTTATTGAATGGAAATCCATGTGTCATACACAAATACAGTACATTTTAATAGTTTCATATCTCTTCCCTCATCTTAAACACCTTAAGGTATTTGGAAAGGGAAGAAGAAATATAACAGATGAACCTGCTGAGATGTGGCCAGGAACAGTACTATTTCATTTTGATTGATGTTTTTACAACCTTATCTTCTAGATGAAAGCTATTGTAAACAAAAGCCTACCTAAATTGATTGTATTTAAAGGAGGCAAAAACCACCAGTGTGTGTCCTTTGGCTTCGATGTGCTTTGTTTTTCTTCTTAGCAGCCAATTCCTACACATCCTCCCAGCCACCACCTCCACCACCACTAGCATTATTTTGAGGGACTTTCTACCAGGCTTGAAATCACAGCATCTTCTCTCCCATAATATCCTAGAAAGCATAGATTCCTAATAGCAGTCACAGCAGTCTAAGCTAGTTCTTCAGAAGTATACAACTTGAGCATAGTTTTAAGTCTCATTTTCTCCCTTAAAAAGTGACTTTCCTTCCCTTTATGGTTGAGAGTTATTGGCAACAGTTTTTTAATGTTGGGGGGAGTCGGTTGGGGGCGAGACAGGGACCAGAAGTGTTTGTTTTGTTTTCTAAATGCATGATACACTCTGTTTCCTGGGTAGGATTGAGTTATGGCACTCATTCATTTGTTCAAATAGCCACTCAACAAAACCTGATTGACTGACTCCTGTGTGTGTCTGAAATGGAAGTTGCTCTCAGGACACTGATATTCTAGAAGTGTTTGATAACTGCTAGGCCAAATTATCCATATATTTTTCTTCTAAAATTCTTTTTTTTTTAATTACTTTCCTTCCCCTGACAATTTCTCCTAGTGACTTAAACATTTCTGACTTATAACTTATTTTCACCTTTCCAGCATTTGCCTTCATGAATCTGGAAAATGGGGAGGGAGGGTGATTGGTGGGGGTGGGTTTGTTAGCCAAAGAGATTTTTTTTGTTAATAAGAAAAATTTACTTTGAATGAGAGAAAATTTTAACTATCCACTTAGAGCAAGTTAAGATCTGACATACCTGAAGCATTGTGTCACATTTAGTTAGTGATAGATTTATAGGACAAACATGTATCAGCCTTTATCCTTTAGTTATTTGCCTTCGCTGAGAATGAAAATTCCGATAATTTTTTTTTATTTTAGGCAGACTTTTATATATCCAGAACCCATAAATCTTTTTGTGCCTTAAGATAAATGTCTGACTGAACTCTGGGTTACCCTTTTGAGAACTCAGCCAAGGAAAAAGAAACTCTATTCTCCCTATTCCTAATCATAAAAGAGTACATGAGAAAACATATTTGGGGTAAATGATATTTATATAATAAAATCTCTGTTTTTTAATATACTTCAGATTTCTAATATTCAGAAAGTTGGAAATGAAAAGTTCAGAAAGAACCTCAGAATTTACCAGAACAAATCTGTGGTAGACAAGAGCGGAGTACCAGAGTAGACTATAGCAGTCATCCCAGGCTTTGCCAATTCAATGATCACTATCCATTATGGTTGTCATATCAATTATAAATTCTCTGACATCAAACACTAAATCAGCTGAAATGATGGGTTTGCCTTTGGCATGTTTCCCTGGGGAAATAACTGAGAAAACATGTAATAATTCACACAAGCAATTTTGTAAACCACCCCCAACTTTTGGAAGAAGGCCGGGTGTAAATTCTAGGTGCTTATACCCGATTTACACCCAAGGTCTGCATGAAGTATCCTCTCACTCTTAGTACTTTAATGTTTTTCAAAGTAAATGTGACCTTGGGTACTTTGTTGCCTATCGCGTTTCTGTTTCTTCCACTGTAATTCTATTACTCTTTCTCTCCTCGTCCTGTTTGAGGATGTATATTGCCTGCCCCCTGCATCCTAGTTTGAAGCCAAAGCCAGGACTATGGTGGTTAAGCTCATCCTCCATTTTCATAACTAGATCATGTCAGTGTGATTCTGGTCTCTCCATCCCTCCATATCTTTTGGGGCCCCTACCCCTCTCTTGCTCTCTGCACCTATAGTGGACATAACATAGAGAAAATTAAAAGGGCCAGCATATGAATAAATACAACACAGTTGAAAACTCACCTTTTCAAGGAAGACTTATAGAATACCATGTCAATACCATAATTTTTCCTTTACTGCAAACCTTGTGGCATTTTTTAACTCAGTAAACTATATGTCCACTTAAAACATAGGTAGATTTTTCATACGTTATTAAAATTTAAGTTATATGCAATTTATGGAGAAGAACCTTTCTTTTGGGACTTGTGCTCCACACAAGATGAATCTGCAAGCCTATAGGCTGTTAATAGGTAGCTCACCCATGCCAGAGGTAAACATTTCTCCAGGAAAACAGAGACTAGAGACAATAAAGACAAAATAACTTCTGGTTTTGCTTTCTACCTTCTTTCTATCCTAAGGAAAGATTTCCAATAAGTTAGAAATAATGTAAGCATAGCATCTAAGCACATCCAACATGGCCCAACATGAAGTAGAAATTAAGCACTATGCCAGGTAATTTTATGTAGACCAGAAAATGTCCAGTTATGTACACAGCAAGGAGAATTTCAGGTCATTGTGATTGTGTACTTACATACATTTTAAAATTTCCTCAAAGTAATGTATTTTCTGTTTATTTTCTGTGTGACATAAAAGACTGAAGTAAATCAGTATTTATATTTTTACCTTTTCATTTTCAAAATTATAGAAAGTAAGTTGTTTTAAAGAGATAAACTTGCATTTTTTTATAATCCAGATCTATGAATTGAGTGAGAAAACTCATAACTAGAGTTTTCTTTCCTTTAGCCATTTCAATTTGTAAACACAAACCTGCCAAGCAAAAAAAAAGGAAATGAACCAAGTTATCATATTTTTATTTCATTTCTAGATACTACCAAAAAAAAAGAATATTTGCATCTTGTATTAAATTGACCGTAGTGCCAGAACCTTATGATGTTATATTATATGATAACTAATCTATTATTACTGTACACATATTTATGCACAGACATAAATATACATATAGTGTGCATATAAACATGTGCAAGTATATTTCACTTGGACTGAAAAGTTATTTACAGCTTCGTCTAGAGATACATACAACAGTGATTAACAAGTGCACAACCAATCTACAGCATGCAGATTAAAACTAAATAAACAGTGTAAGAGTTTATTTTAAAACAATTACAAGATGTTTTATATTTCTCCTTCATCCTGAACTATGTGTTTGAAAATGCACTCTTCATAAAAACCACATGCAAGTCTTTTTGATGGTGAAACAGTCGACTTCGAACAGCCACATGTCTGCACACATCCTCAGAAGATAGCACAGACCCCACACAGCCACCCCAAGGAGGGGGAAAGAAAAAAATGTGTGGGTATGTGTGTGTGTGAAAGAGAGAGACAAAGAAGAGAGAGAGAGTCTCCCTGTTCTCTTATTTTTATTTATTTTTGTCCCTTTTTTAGAGGAGGAGTTTTTTATTTGCTTAAGAATTGAAATCAAAGATTTGGGCTGGGAACAAAGATTCTAATCAATACAACTAGGTTTGTTTTTATTGTTTGATAAAGACCCTCATGAACAAGAAACTTGACTAAAATCATCCAATCATTTCATAACCTACTTGCCACCCTTCAGCTGAAAATTGTTTGTTTTATGGACTTGATCCGGATTTATATATTAGGACTTAGTGTGCTGAGAATTCTTTTTTATGTAATCATAGTCATTCAGCTATTAGGAAGAGAAGTATTAGATGGATCTCTTGAGTTTCTCTTATTCTATGTAGAGAAGCAAATTATGTAATAGTATATGAGTCCTGCCACCCTTTAACCATCTTATTATGTTGCTAGAAAGAGATGTAAAAAGCACACTAGTTTTTAAAAATATACGTTTTTTACAGAGCTGAAAACATGAATACTCCAAGTTTATGGCACAAATTTAAGATACATCTCTATATTAGAGGTATTTTAGGAGCAAAAAAAAATGGGTCTTTGGGGTTCACAGCATTCACCCTGTATAACAAATCTGAACCCTCTTCTCTAGGAAAAGAGTCTCCACCTCACATGCTCACTTGGGCCCACTGCTTCCCTCAGTTTTCCTCATAACTTACTCCAGCTGTTTATTTCCATTTATATGAACAGGCTGTGGCAGTGTTCTGAATTTACTCCTCTTCCCTCATGTTTAGATTCTGCCCCATAACTTCTGAGTCCCTCCACAGCATGAAACATTTCTCTGAACTTTATGCCATGATTCTGTAATTCTCACTCCATAGCTTACTCCCTCCTGATTGTCAAAGGCTTTAAATTTGCTCCCTCAAATGGAATTGTCTTAATTTCTTTTGCTGAATTATAGGTTGGTTTTCCATATACTTCCTAGATGCAGTGACACTTGAGTAGAAATGGGTAGCTAGATAAACTCACAGTGTGAAACTATTGACCTCCTACTAGAAGAATGACTCCCAATGGACAACTGTATCCAGACTCATACGGGACTCTACCTGCCTGGCTCCTGGCCCCTACCTTTTTATCTTTTCCAAGTGTTATAAACATTTTTTGAAGGTGAATGACCATTATAAGTTTCTGTGTAAACACGAGGTTTAATTAGAGATAGTATAGTATAGAAGTCACAAGTGCAAGCTACAGAGCCAGGCTGCTTGAGTTCAAAGCCTGGCCATTTTTGGTGCCCTGGTATCTTCCGTAAAGTGAAGGTAATCATACTGACCCTTTGTCAAATGGCAGTGAGTATTAAATTAGTCTGCACATGTAGAAGTGCTTGAAACCCTGCCTGTCACATAATGAGTATTCAGTAAATATTAATTACCTCTTTGTTGCTGGTTGTTGTAGTCATGATTTTGTATATTTTTAGACAACATCGTTATAGATGTAAGAATTGACCAGTGGCCCCCTGAAATCTGTGGGAATCTAGGAGCTAAACAGGCTTCCAAAAACCAACCAGAGAATTGTTTGCTTGGGCTAATTTAGCAAAGTGTTATCTAATATTATGGTGAGAAGTCCTTAAGTTCCTGTGTCTACCTTTCTTTCCAATACTCTCTGAAGAAGATGCCTCAAAGGAAAGTATAACTATAGGAAGTTAGTAGTTCTCTTCTTTCTCCATAGGTGAAAATACTGTCCAAGCAATTCCTGCAGAATAGGATAGTGTAGAGCCATAGCAAAGAAAGGGATTGTTTTATTTTACATTTTAAAAAGTAAGTAAGCTTTTCCAGAATTTGGGGGCCCAAATTTCCTGGCTGTGACTTGGAGTTTCTCAGAGAGTTATAGAAAACCTTGAACTGAAAGACACAATTTATAACTCATACCATATTCTCTCAAACATTTGCAATCTGGAATCCTCAGGGATTATCTGAGGATAGCTAGATTTTTCTGGAAAACTAAGAATTTACTCACTGAAGTACCATTTTTAAAATGTTCTTGGTGACAGTCTTTAAAAATACATTACAGCTTTCTCTGCCTTTTTTAAACTGAACAAAATGTAACCAGCATCTGTTTTTCCTAGACTGTCCTCAGCATCTGTTGAGATAGACAAAGTCTGTTTGCCCCAACACCAAACAGCCATGGGATATCACAGTTGGCATTTTTAATATCTCTTCCCTAGTTGTCAGTAGTCATTCACTTGCGCTAGCAACATGTTCTGCCTGTAATGGCCCTCCCCTGTGCACCTCTTCAAATGTGCAGCTTTAGAAACCCAGAAACCACGTTTAACACCCAAACCACAGATAGGAGAAAACATGCTGCCTGCTTCATTTCATGTAACCCCAGTATCCTAGCTATGCAGCAAGGACAAGTATTGATGTATAGTCTTAAGTGAGGAGCCAGGAAGCAGTTAGTACAAAAGTACATGGTTGCTCAGTAACTTGCAGTTTGCCTTTAAGAGTTGCTGTTTGTAGATGATCACCTTCAGTCGTCCTTTCTGCTCTAAATTCTAGGTTCAGCTATAACTGAAAAAGAGTCTGTACCCAACAGATTCTTCATACTGCATATGTGGAAGAATGGTATTTGATTTATACTTAAACTCAAGTTTGTAGTGCATATTTGTATTAGTTATCTAATGCTGTATAACAAATGACTCCAAACCAGTGACTTGAAATAGCACACATTTTTCTCACAACTTCTGTGGCTTGGGAGTGCAAGCGCAGCTTAGCTGGGTCCTCCGCTTCACAGTCTCTTCCAGGCTGTCCTGACCCAGTCTCATCAGCAGTTTTGACTAAGGAAAGGTCCACTTTCATGCTCACTCATGTTGTTGTCAAGATTTATTTCCTCATGGATTGTTGGACTGCAGGTCCACAGTGGCTGTTGACCACAGACCACCTTCAGTTCCTTGTCACACAGGCTTCTCCCACATGACAGTTTGCTTCATCACAGAGTGCAAGCAGAGAAGGCAAGAGTTTAATAGCAAGACAAAAGTCACAGCTTTTCTAACCTAATCACAGTGATAATCTTATCATTCCTGCTGTATTCTTTTAGTTACAAGCAAGTCACTAGGTCCAGCCCACATTCACAGACAAACGATTACAAAGAGCCTGAAATAACAGGTGGGTATCATTAAGGCCATCTTAATAGTCTGCCTGCCACAATATCTGTCCGCATCTCTTAGTTGCAATTCAGAAGCACCAGCACCATCACTGGGGTCTTCTTTCATTACTGCTGCTGCCCAATTTAGTTTGACACTTTTCTGTACCTTTCTTCTTATAGGTAACAGTGGCAAGACTGCTCTCAGTAGAGTGAGTTCTTAATGGGACCTGGTGCAGTTGCTAAATGTCTTTCCTACCAGCTCATTTTTTACTGTGAAGATGAACCATATGTGCAGGGACAGGTTAGCTACAACTTTGCCAAGTATTTTCACACATCTTCAATATGTCTTAGTGTTACGCATATCAGAGAACCTCCTTTGTGTATGCCCTTCACCTGTACATAACACATCCATCTATAGAAAGAAGTGGAACCAATTAGAGGGACATCCACAACCCTGCTAGATTCAAAGATTTTCCTCAAAACAAACAAAAACAATTTTTGCTACTCCCATATGATAACAGCTGTGCTTTTAGATCCCATCTACTTAGAAAATACATGATGACTGAAAGCTATTGTGAATCCTATTTTATCATCATTTTAGAAATAAGATAAACATGTATAATATATTTCATTATTATATATATGCATACACATACACACACATATATTTCCCCCACTCTTGAGAATAGAGCTTGGCATGTATAACAGTCTCTTGCAGTTTCTTTCCAACCCCTCAATTATCTGACCCAAGATTGAGAACCTAAGTTAGATCTCAGGACAGAGGTCAAGAACTCAAATGGCCCCAGGGACCAGGTAGACATAAATGAGCAAAGTAGAAAGAACATAAGAAAAATGCCCTCTTGTTTTTTCTCTTGAAATATGAAACCCTCTGAGACTCTCTGATGCTTTCCCACATTTGAAGAGATGTGAGCATGGAAAAATGGGTCTTTACCCTGAAGAAGTCCACAGCACAGACATGGAGATAAAGGGTACCTGGCACAGGGACCCAGCATCAGGGAGTGGCAGAGAATGGCTGAGACTGCCACAAACCTGGGAATGCATGCCATGTCTGGAGGAGGCAGCTGTCAGCTCTTACTTTGCTCCAGCCACTTGTAGCAGATCAGTTTTTCAAAAGAAGCAGAATATGAAGGGTTCTTTGTAAAAAGTTCTAATTTTTATGTGTCGACCAAAAAAAAAATTTTTTTTTTTGATACTGGGGATTGAACCCAGAGGCTTCTACCACTGAGCCACACCCCACACACCCCAGCCTTTTTTTCTTTTTTCTTTTTTTTAAGGCAGGATCTCACTCAGTTGCCCAAACTGGCCTCAAACTTCCAAAACTCAGACTGCCTCAGCCTCCTGAGTTGCTGGGATTGCAGGGGTGTCCCACTGCACCCAGCTTTTTTTTCTTTTTTTTTTTTAGATTAATGAAAGTCCATTCTTGGTTTAATAGAACACATCACAGAAATGTCTTTGTTTTGCAAGGCAGAGCACTCCCTGTTTTCAAAATTTCAGTTATAGAAAAAAATTTGTGTTGAATCAAAATTCAATTCTTAGCTCCTTTAAAACATAACCCTAATTCTGCACTTAAGAGACAGAGCATGAATCACCTCTCTCCTCCCCAAGAGCCTTCTCACAATCAGGGGATGGTGGACAAGTTACTACCTGAGGGTTCATTTCTAGTTCAGACATATTCCACTGTACTGCTCCTCAGATATCCTGCATTTCTCTTCTGGGTCAATTCTAGACTGGAGATATGGTGTCAGAATCCTCTAAAACATTCTCAGAACACTGTACCTAATACAAAGGCCTTTTCTTCTTTTTCTGGTTAAAATTTGATACTCTTTCACCAGTTTAGTAAACTGATCACTACATCATTAATACAATCACAGACTGCCTGGTTCCCAAGACAGCTTTTTCTACATTTCAGCTGTGAGACTTTATGAAACCTGCTAAGTTTCTTTGTGCCTCAGTTTCTTCATTTGTAGAACTAGGACAGTAATTGAACCTACTTCATGAGGTTGGCATAAAAATTAAGTGTGTTGAGCCAGTAATGTTGGCACATGCCTGTAATCTCAGCAACTCAGGAGCCTGAGACAGGAGGATCCCAAGTTCCAGATCAGCCTCAACAACTTAGCAAGACTGGGTCTAAGAAAAAAATAAAAAGAGCTGATGTAGAGTAAGTGCCTAGAAATGTGTCTGGCACACAATAAATGCTATGAAGATATCAACACATGTTGAGTATCCCTTATCCAAAATGCATTAGGCCAGAAGTGTTTCAGATTTGGGATTTTGTAGGAATTTGAATACTTACAATGTATATTAAGATCTTCAGAGTAACACTCAGATATAGACACAAAATTAATTTTATGTTTCATTTGTACCTTATACACATAGCTTGAAGGTAATTTTATGGCATATTTTTAGTGCCTGTGTTTACCTCTTTACAATGTTACCTGTATGTGGACTACCACCCATCATATGAGGTCAGGTATGGAATTTTCCACTGTGGCATCTCGTTAGCGCTCCAAAAAATCATATTTTGGAGTATTTCAGATTTTCAACCTGTAAGAACATTTTTATAACTATAATTACCATCATCCTTGCCATAGTGAAAATGCTGTGTATGGCAATAACTGAGTCCTGCCACCAGAACTTCTAAAGTAGGCCGCCACCAAATTCAATAACCAACAAACCTGATTGCTATTACTAACACCGTCTTCTCATCTCATCCACAAGGGTATCTGCCACATACTAGGCACTATCATGCTAGGCATAAAGTTCAGGAATATAAATAAAACATGGCCTCTGTCCTCACCACAACCTCAGAATAAAAAAAAGAGACAAATGCTGAAACAGAGGGATAATCCCTAGGAGACAAATATGCACTAAAACACAAAAGGTACCCAGCTTTAATGCCCCAGTCTCCAGTTTAATTTATCTAAATATCCTAAAAGGGAAGGAAATCATAGAAACATATTTGAATACATTTATGAGGTTGTCATGATTTATGATGAACTTCATCTTTCATGTCTTCAAGGTCTTTCATGACTCTTGGCTTCCATCTCCCATTATTTCAAGAGGTATTTGTTATTTTTCTGATTTTATGATGTTCTATTTCTAAGCAAAATTACTTGTTTAAAAGTCACTCACATTCTAATCTCTACCCCCCAAGAGATTTTAAATGTGTTAGGAACTCTGAGATCTTACTACTTGACCATGAGTGTAACAACTCTAAAATGATAGTCAACCTTGAAAGGTGTTCACAGAATCAATCCATGTTCTTTTACTTCCAGTTACTGAATGTCTCTGGGCTGGTCAGTAGAGCTGTGATCCCAGTAGCAGAGCAACTAACTGTCTGCTTTGTACATTCTTTCAGTCCCACAGATTCTGTTCTCTTTTAAATGCCATTACCAGAGTCTCTTTGAATTCTAATTGGTCATGAAGATTACATATCCTTCCCAGTGATCTCATTCTTGTCCAGTGGTGCCACCTTAAAAAAGAATAGGCATCAACATGGTGAAAATGCTCAACCTACAAACGGAACTTGACCTACATTTAATTTTGTGTGTGTGTGTGTACCAGGCATTAAACCCAGGGGCACTTAACCACTGAGCCACATCCCCAGCACTTTTTAATTTTGAGATAGGATCTCACTAAGTTGCTTACAGCCTCACCAAGTTGCTGAGGCTGACTTTGAACCTGCAATCCTCCTGCCTCAGCCTCCTGAGCCACTAAGATCATAGTCATGCGCCTCCACACTTCACTCCTACATAAAAATTTTGTGGGGTCCTGTGTTCTCCCTGCCTTACACCTTTTCAGAATGAATGGTTTTGGATTGCTTGGTCTTTCAAGTTATCAACCAAAAATTCCTCTCCCTTACTTCAGACAACCTAGGAAGTGACTATAAAATTTCCTTGATGTGGTCAGCCTCTTGATAAACAGATAAGTTGCTGAAAGGTTATCTTAGCAGCATCTGATCATCTCTTGATCCTGAACTCTTGGAGAAAGCGCAGAGATATGCTGAGGTGATGCTGGGAACAAGGCCAGTTTCTGTTCTGCCATTAAATTTCCAAACTTGTCACCCTTTAAAATCTCTATTATTTTTATCCCCTTGAGACCATATAATTTGAAAGCCTCTCTACCCTTCTCTACTTACAAAAGGAAGTTGTGTTTCTTCATTTTGAATTAGACACACACTGTCAAGGAGAGGTTTTGAGCTATGTGACAGAGCTAAAGTTAACTTTCTTTCATAAGAAACGAAGATGTGGATGGCTGGCGGAGACTTCTTGTGAGTCCTGCTGAAAATGTTTGTAGATGGTGTTACTACCTCAAGGGAATCCTGGTTGTGATCCACCATGTGAAATGTACAGGTTCAATCTTCCAGACCTTTTTGGGTTGTCAGGTTTCATCTGTTGCCTCACAAATGAAACAAGTCCTTTTTCTAGGGCATTGAGTGAGGTATTCCCCAGCTTGGCTTCTCTACCTAGGAAATGCCATTTTTGTAAAGAGCTGTCGTGCTTCGAGTCCTTTGGCTTATGATTTAGCTGTTCAGGGAAAGTACAAGCTGTTCTCGCTTGCTCAGTGCTGGTGATATGTGTTTTTGTTTTACTAAATCTTTAAAACAGTGGGCTTGTTTTTTATGACCCCCATACATTCTTTTGTTCTTCCCCATGACTCTTTAGATCACATTTTTTTCTCCCTTTGTAAAAACGTTAGTGCCTTTCTAAGAACATTGTGGTCTCTAGAATGGCCTTATAATAAAATGGAGGAGCACGTTCGTTGCGCTCCCTGCGAGATCTGTGGAGTCTGTGCCTGGGTACATCACTGGTGGTTGGAGGCCTCATAGACATGGTCCACAGATTCACAGATCTCATGGCTCCTGCCAGGCTTGTTTTGACAACTCTGAAAATCATGTGGTTTTAATCACAGAACTATTTACAAAATAAAGGTACCAAATAGTATGTGTTGGAGTTTGAGACATTGTTTATAATTAAGTTATTGAGACACCCTCTGTTGAGTGGAAGCAAGTACGAATCCAGGGGGAGTGTGTGTGCTTTCTAGCACTGGGTCACACCCCATGCACAGAGAGCCTAATTCTTTTGATTCAAAAGAACCCCTTCGTTGGAGATGCTAAGGAAGAAGAGAGCATCTGCCGCCAGCCCAGAATTTGGGTAAATCTCACTGGGTCTAATGCTCCTAGACTTCTCATCCAACCCAGTTTCTAAACCCCTGGAACACATCTTGAATATGACTTGCCTACCCTACTGATGTGAATCCCCAAATAAACCAGTCTATGACATCCAACTGAACTTGTTCCTGTGCATACAGTATCTCACAGCCCATCCTGTACTGTTAGTTTTGGCAAGTACACCACAGCATATAATAAATCATACAAGGAAAAAGCTTTTGGCCTAGCATGGCTCAGCCTGCTGTAATGTTAGAATACAGAAAGCAGTTCTGTTTTTAGACATCCTTTTACTAACCCAACATTCATAATTTATGATTTCACTGTAAAATTCCTGCAACAGTACACCAAAAGTAGTGCTGCCCTTTAATTAAGTGCTCTCGGTAGGAAAAACGTGAAACTGATGTGCAAAACATCTCTCTGTGCACAGTGATTGATAGTGATTACATCTTTATGAACCCAGCCTAAAGGTCTCAACTTCCTGATGGGTGAAGTCGTCTACAGGGCCACTTCCTGAGTCTGCCTGGCGGGAATCAGTCACTGCTAACAAAATTGGAGATAATTTGGAGGCACAACTTAGAAACATTGAGGTTTTAAGCCTGCATCTATCTGTCTATATTTTGTCACAAGTCTATATGACTTTATTACTTCTTGCCATGAGAACCCATGATTAATTCCATACTGAATCTGCTGTTAGGTTTTAATGCCCAGAGTGAAGTGTTAGAATGAAGGTATCTTTAAAGAATTCCAGTTTGTCATGTGGGTTGTGGAAGACAGGGAGCAGGTACTAGGATTTGAACCCAGAGGTGCTCTACCACTGAGCTACGTCCCCAGCACTTTTAATCCTATTTTGATATAGAGTCTTGCTAAGATGCCCAGGCTAGCCTGGATCTTTTGATCCTTCTGCCTCAGCCTCCTGCATCATTGGGATTACAGGCGTGGTTTCCTTTCCTTTTCTTTTTACGACTTAGAAAGAGTGGCTGACAGGAGATGCTTCTGGCCTATTGGTGTATGAATACAATGTTATAGCCCGAGAGGACATAAAGCTGTTCCATTTTTTAATTTTTTATTAAAACACTCTTTCCTTTTTGTAATTGAAAATGAGCAAGTTTAGCAGGACCTGGTAACACACACCTGTAATCCCAGCAGCTCAGGAGGTTGAGGCAGGAAGATCACAAATTCAAGGGTACCCTCAACAATTTAGCGAGATCCTGTCTAAAAAAATAAAAAAAATAGAAAGGGCTGGGGATGTGGTTCAGTGGTTAAGCACACCTGGGTTCAATCTCTGGTACCAAAAAAAAAAAAATATATGAACAAGTTGAATTTTTAAAATAGTATCACTAAATATTAGACTAAAATTCCAAACTAGGTATTCCTCAGCTTATCACTGTCCTTACTTTGGTTTTTTCCTTGTCAGCCAAGTATCCACATTAGCCCAAGCTCATAACACCTTAGTGAAAGGTGTTATGGTTGGTTCCTATATCTGAAGTTCTTCAGGTTCCTGGAAAAGAAAGGTTTCTGTATACAATGAGCTTTTTGGTATATATTCAGCTACTTTCATTCATAATGATGGCATGCAAAACAACATTGTGCAATCCAGTCATTTAATCATCTGTGCCTCCAAAGTGACCCTTTTCTGGAGCTAACTGTTTTGATACTATGTGTGCATGTTATTTTCTGGTGTTTCTTGCAGATTTGGCCCGGGCTTGGTGATCTATTGGTATGGATTTATCCAGGAGTTGGACTGCAACCGGGAGAGGGGCATCCTGCTCAAAGCCTGTTTCCCCACAGACATTGTCACCTTATGCCATAGCACAGCTTGACCCTGAAGATCCTGGAAGAGAAGCTGGGAGGAAGAGTGAATCCGGAAGCAATTTTACTTTCCTGCAGCGTAAACTCCTGGCAACATCTGCCCTGAACTTCAGCTGAACTCTTGCCGCCGTGGTCTCACCACTACCTCTCTAGACAAACATATCAGGAGTTTCTGTTTTCCTTCATCTCTTGCTGATGTGAACAGCCAAGAACTACAGACACAACCCACTCATTATCAGCATTTCTGTCTCTGTCAAACAGTTAGTTTATAGATAGTCATAATCTTTCTTCCTTCCGGATGGTTTCTCCTTGTGTACTGAACAAAAGAAAGAATGTGGAGACTGAAAGGTGTGATTTTTCAATTCTCCTCCCAGTTACCAAATCACCTCCTTTTTTTTTTTTTTTTCTCTCCCCTAAGCTTCCATTCATCCACTCACAGTTACCCATCCTTGCCTTACTGTCCTGGAATAACCTAGCCAAACCTACAAAAGCTGAAGACAAGAAGTCTGAATTCAAGTTTGGCTCTCACCTGCAGAGCCGCAGCAGACCTAGATGGGAGCCTGTGCCACATGCATATTCTGCTCAGTCTTTACAATTTCCTGGCTTCTGTGGATTTAAGCCAAGCTGCAAAAATACACTTGATGAGAATTTCCTCTTTTGATAATGCTTATTTGAACTCCAAACATTTTACATTTATCTCATTTAAAAGCATTGGTTACATTGTGTCTGGGAGCCACACTCCTTTGGTGTAGAAGCTGAGGGGAGAGGAATGAAACTCAGGGCCAGCATTGTCCAGAGTTTATTTTTAATCATGGCTACTCGTCAGTGCTAAGTTAGCCAGAATTTTATGAGTAAAAAAATTTTAAAGCACATTCTTTACACGGCTTTGCGTCTGCATTATATACTACATAATTTTGTAACAAATAATTTAGACATCAGAAGTGTTCATCTTTGAATGAAAGAAGTATACCAGAAATAAACCTGGAACAGTTTTTAAATTAGCACAATAAAGAATGTTTTGTATTTGCTCACTTAAATTTGTTCACCTTTATATACTGCAAACCAGACTGGACTCTAAAAACAAAATATCACCTATCTTTTGGGAAATTAAAAATCTATCAAAAAAATGTATTTAGTAAAATATTTGCCCCCATGCTTATAAAACATAGCTTTTATAATGTCAAATAGGTGATTTTGGAAATACTAATAAAAATATAAATTTTGCAAACACCTTTATGCTATACACATTACTTTGTTCTTCAAAAGACTAAATTTGGCACTACTACTTAGTTGATTCTGTACCTAAGAAGGTTTGCAAAACTCTGCTTATGACTTTTCCTTTCAAAGTATACAAACACCTGGAGTTTATAGTGAGGCTTCTACATGAACCCTCAAGAGAGGAAGAAGACAATGATAAAGAGGCATCAAGCAAACTTGTATTTCAGTGTAAAATCTATCATGCAAGCTTTGCGAGTAAATAGATGATTTGAGAACACTACCATACTGCCTTGATATGCACACTTGCACACACATGTACACACACATTTTAAACAAAAATATTCAAACCTGTTAAAAACAGGCTTCATGGCATGCTCTAAACTGTTTTTTTACTTGAGGAATAAATTAAATTTATCTGCACAGATGTTGAAAATCCTGTTAAACCCTTGTCAAGGATTTGTTTGTTTTACATTAAACATATTTATGATGAGTGTGCCCAAATAAATTAAAAAATAAAAAAAGTACTTGCATTTTGTGTGTATTCTTCTACCTGGCACCCTGACATAATGTGTTGTGGGAAGGTATTGGTGTTCCCCAAAGACACCCCCTCCTCTCCATGAATAAGGCTTTACAATTGGACCTTAAAAACAAGAAACCAGCAGCTAACTGCATGCTGCAATAAGGCTACGAGTTACTCAAAAGGAAGCTTTTTCCCTACACAAGAACTAATCTGATTGTATCTACTACATGTGAATCGGAGGGGTGTGGGAAGGAAGGGAGTAAGTTCCCAAATCGGAAGCTTAAAGCCTTCTTGTCTTTTTCTTTTATGTTAAAACACTTATCAGTGTTTCATCTCTATGTGTTATTTTTTTTTTAATTTAGACAATATAAACATCAGCCCTGGATAGTGCATGTGGGATGACAACTTATTTTTATTGCTGTCGTCATTAGGACATTAACGTTAAAGCAAAATCTTGTTTTATGGCACATCCTGCACACTTGCTAATGAATTATGCCACACCAGGAAGGAGGAGTGTGTGTAAAACATAACACTAACTGATGTCCTCTCTGGCATACAGGGACTTGCCACGCATCTGCTCCTACAAACACACAAGAGACCCGTTTGAAGTATGGAGAGGAAAGGGTGCAGACCAAAGCTGATCCACTACTGAGGCTTAGGGTGACTTCATGAACTCTCACCACCCTTTCCTCTTCCCCGCAACCTGGCAAAATAGCAACAACAAAAAAACACAAACGATTGAGAATCTTTTCTCTTTTGCCTTCTATTAAGGTAACTCTTCAAAAATGCTCCTAAAATCACACATAAAAAGGAAGGTTCAGGCTTCTAAAATAGAAAGCTAGACCTCCAGGGGAAATAATTTTATTTTAACCATAGGTGTGTGTACCTGCTCATTATCTTCAAGACACAATTCCACCCCCTGGAAAAGATGATAAATTATTGGTCTTTGGGGGGTGCATTAACTCATGCAAGCCACCAGAGGATTGCTTAGAGCCCTGATGAGGTAATCTACTAAATGGTCCCTGGCGGGCCACACTAATTAATGCACAGTGCCAAGTGAACAGTTAATTCACTTGCCTCTCACTGGGGAGCTACACCCATTATTTGCTTTCCTCTTCAGAGCCAAGATACTTTAGAGGTTTGCTCTTTTTAACCTGTGCCCATGGACAGACCTTGTGTTTCAATTGAATTAAATCTTCAGGGCCTTCAGTTCCTTTTCTTTGCTTCTCATATCTTCCCAATTGCCTTCCCTTCACTGGCCTTTGCCAGTTTCCTTCCACATGGTTTGTACTCTGCATATCGCTCTACTTTTTGGCTCTTTTTCTTTCTAGAAAAAGATCCCAGGATCAAAATACATCTCATCTAAGCCCTAATGCATCTGTCGAGGGTGGGTAGAGCAACTGGCCTAATCTCTTCAGGGAAAAGCAAAATTCAAGGAGCATCTATCACATGTCAAAATATTCCTCTGTGGCACCTGAAGGATCATAAAAACTTTTAACTAAGATAATCAGATTTTACAGGGTTAAATGTAGAATGAGATTTATGCCTTCGAGTATTTTGACAAAAGAAGCCAAAAAAAAAAAAAAAAATAGAGTTTTATAGCTCCTTTCAGCCTGAGTGTTGTTCATCTGACTAAAATTGTGAATTAAAATAGAAAAATGACTCTGTGATTTAGTTAGTGAATTACTCAGCTCTTTGATCATAGGGTCAGCTTGCCATTGTCCATGTGATCTGATGGGAGCTGATTGCCTCAAAGTATTACAATTTTATGACAAAAACGGGAGGAGAAAATCTCCTGGCCGGCACATTCTTGATCAGGGTTAAGGAACAAACAAGCTTAACTAGAGAGGAAACGAAAAGGCAAACAACGGAGTGTGCCTGCAGTGTCACCCTCTACAGAGAAGCGCCTGTCTGAGCCTGTTGTAAAGTCGCTTCTGTTAAGGAAGGATCGCCTGAGAACAAGTTTGGATCATCTGCTCCTATTACTCCAAACTTTACCTTCCTATACGTAGTAAACACGTTCTGAACCCAGTATTAGAGAATGTGCCTGGATGCCAAAGGTTAAATAAGGAAGATGGAATTATGAATTAAATAATAACCAGAACAGCTTGAGTTCCCCTTGTGTTTTTTACTTTCCTGCTATTGTTTTGAATATGGCTGTGAGACAAAAGAGCTGCTTAGGTCAAGCACTATAAATTACAGTTTTCATACAATAGGAATCCACTAAAATGATTTCAAAGCTCGATCAAAGTACTTCCAAAAAAAAAAAAAAAAAAAAAAAAAAGACTTTTTAAACTTTTCCACAATACAGGGGGAGGGGACGTGCTCATTTGATGCCTCAATTTGTTCCAGTCAGTAGAGCACTCTTGAAACTTGGTGGCATACCTACTGTATATAAAATCCAGCTCATTGATTAAGTAAATCCAGCGTGTTCTCATTGCTCCCTGTGTTAAGAGATTTAAGTTTTCATCTAGTTAACTAGAACAACTAAACATTTGGAGTCATTTGTAATGTAAGGAAAAGATAAATATAGTAACGTTTTTTAATGGGCTTAACTTGACAGTATTTAATTGTGTTACTCAAAGCTTTTGTTAAGACTGTCTAACCCCTGCTCTTAGAATAAAATGGATCTCAGTGGATTTCGTTGGCATTTTAATCATAATCATGGGCATCAAATATTTTTCATTTTCATTCCTTTTCCCTCACTTGGATTTATCCTGAGCTGTCTCGACAGAGGCAAGAATGATAGGGAGGACCCCAGTGAGAACTTGCAAAGTAAGCAATTTCTAGGCTCAACCACATGTAAAGTCAGTGTGGGCTATAGTGAATATGTCGCTGAGCTCCACAAAAGACCCCATGGTACTATGTCAGGGTAACTTTTATTTTTTAAAAGGAAGGTCATTTTGAAATGCTAACATGAAATATAACCAAGTCAATTAAGTCTTAACAATTGAAGTTCAGAGTTTAATTGAGGGCCAAACATGAAGCCAATGACCATTAACCTTAAAAAAGTCATTAATTCCCCTGAAAACTGCCTTGGTTAAAGGTATTTCTAAAAAAAACTCATACTTTTTTTCCCTGAAGAGAATGCCTTCTGTCATTTTTACTGTCAGAAATCATCTCATGTGTCTATAGGAGAGTTTCTGTATGTTTAAAATTGAAATTGAAGCTATTTTGTAGGACAAATCAAATTTAGTTAAAGTCACCTCTTCTCTGTAGGAAGCCATAGTTTTAAAGTAAACTGAAAGATGTATACTCTTTGCTTGATCACTTAGTATTATCTTAATTGTTGAACTGTTTCTCTACTTATTTAATGTAAGATTTCTGACTAGACTAAAAACTCCATAAGAGTAGAAACCGTGTATATTTTGTTCACATCTCTATCTCCCAGCACCTAACAGAGTTCCCAGTGCTGCGTAGGTGTTCAATAAATGGTGAGTGAACACATTACTGAATATTAAATTTATGTAAATGTGTTCTCACTCAACTTGCATTAAATAATCAGGACCTATTAGTTGTTTCTCATTTTCTTCTGCTGAAAAATGGGTGTATTTACTGGAATCAGAGAAAATCATCATATATGGTGATGTTAATTAAAGAATTAATTACTTTAGGAACCCTCAAAATCTGAAATAAAACACGTTTTAGAGTATTTTACGATGTACACTTAGTTTGAAGAAATTCATGTCATTTTATTGCATTTGCCTTAAATTAGCCTCAGAGCATTATTGTTTATCCATTAAATTGGTAATATCTTTCTTTAAAAATGGTTTGCTTACATTTCCCTTAAAATCCTGTCAGGGACCCAAATTGAATGTGTTTCGGGCACAAGTTTTGGTATATTCAGTGGAGTTATTAGATTAAAATTTCAAGTAATGCTTTTAATTGCTCACTTTTATAACGCTAAGTTGATGGCAGAGTGCTTCCTGGCCATAGAAGTTGTTGGCTGGCTTAAGAAAGAAGGGTTCTTTGGTCATTTGCCAACAGGATCTGACCTTTAGAGAGATACTGTCCATGAACTCTCAGTGGGCGTTTCCTCATTAGTCATTAATTCAGACTATATTATCGTTTGAAAGCCAAAGGCATTTGGCATATTTCCTCATATTTTGGAAACTTGTAACACAAAAGAAACTGGAACTTCCACATTTCTTCTTTGCTCTGCCAGCTTCCCAGGGCTTAATCTGTTGGGGCCCTTTGGTGTGTGATTTCCTCCATGAATATCTGGAGGGACCTGCCCCCCAACGCAGGAATCAGAGAGGGTTCTTTGGCTCCATTTGATATTTTTGTCTTCTATTTCTAGCATTAAGTCTACTTAAGACACAAATATTTTTCAAGTCCCTAATATGCAGTTAAAGTTCTTATGGGATATTTTTTTAAATCAATAAAAAGTCATTTTCTTTAAAACAATTGTTTTGACTTGTTAAAATGAAAACACACAAAAGATTAGAGAATTTCAGGAAAGATAATCACATTGTAATCAATAAGGAAAGAAGGACACCTATGATGCTTCTAGGAAGATATTTTAACTGTAGACTATGCTCAGCAAGTTGGTTTTTATTTGCTTATGGGAACGGCATCCACTGCTCTTGAGAAGGATTTTGAGGCCAAGTTTCAGCTCAGCAGGAAATAAGGTCATGACCAGTTACAGACACTGGACTTTGGAATGGGTAGTGATCACATGCATGCTGCATACTTTCCATTCTTGCCTGTACCATTCATGTTCCATGTAAATATAAATAAATTCTAAGCCCTTGGGACAGAATTCATACCTGTTGTTTGGCCTGAGGAATAAAACAAGCAGTAACATTTTCCATGGTTCTGGGATGTCTAGTGAAGTGTCTGTCCATGGCTAACGTCCATCTAGAAATTCAGATAAACCAAGTGATAAAAAGGAATATGATTTTAAAACAAGGTATACAGTAGAGAGGCCCAGAAAATTATTACTCTCAGAAAAATAAATGCCTACAAAGTTCAATGATGTCATTAATGGAAAACATTGAATCTCTGCATAAAGAGTCTGAGTTTTGAGGGTTATCTTATTTTACATTGCATTGTCCTATAGACTCCTTAGTTTGTGGGCTTTGTTTCTGTTTTGTTTGTTTTTGTTTTTCCCTACCAAACTGGACTAAGAATTCAAGGTCAGCAGCAGATCCTGCCTTTTTTCTATTTCTTGACCTTCTGTATCATCTCTCAATTTTCTACTTTATATGGTGCATTTTTATAAGGTATTAATTAGATGTTTATAATATTGGTTTTAAACTATGTTCCCATAAAGAAGTGTTAAAATATTTCAAAGATGAAGATGATTGGTGTGCTTTGTATGGTAATGCAGTTTTATTAATATGCTTACTGTTAAGCCATAAATAATTTTCCTAAAACCTTCCAACTGTATCAGTTCATTAATTCTGGCAACTAAAATAATGACAGTCATTGTATGTGGACAGTTAGTAGATAAAGAAATCTAAAAGTGTATGCTGTGCTAATTTGAATAGAAGAATCCATGTTGGTTTTCAGTTACAATTTTTTCAAAAAAACAGTTTTGTGATAAATGAAAACAGCAATTCAATATAACAGAGGGTAAAATAAAATAGAACAGTGAAAGAGATGACTAAGCATACATAAGTACATTGTATATTAATGGAAAATCCAGGCTTTTGGTAAATTACATTCATTTTACTTGTTTCCCCACTATCCTTACAAAGGACTTACAAATGACAGGAGGAGGAGGACGTAAGTGAGGAAAGAATTAAATCACATTTCCAGTCGGTTCCTTGACAATTCCCTTACAGGTGTGCAGAAAGGAAAATTGAGCCATTAGCAAAAATAAGACAGGTTTGAGTTACAAATTCAAAATTTTAGAATTGGAAGGCACCAGAGGCCTCATTTTATCGATGAGAAAATTGAGGTCTGGCGGGGTCTTCTCCAAGGTGACCCAACTCTCCAATGAGAGAACAGACCAGAATCTCTACCTCCTGACCCCATTCTCTTCTTTCTACCAGAGGGTTAACATTTTTCCCCCCGAGGAATTTTTCCAAAACTTCAGTATGTTTATAGTTTACAAAGTATATTTTTAATAAACTTTCTTGAACCTTCCTGTTTTGGCCCTGCCTCTGATACCCTAATCTCTATAGTAGTAATCACCTGGTTCTTTGGCAGGAATAGTTCTCATTTTATTTGTACTTTAGTATCCTAATCCCCTAACATTTGGTGACAATTGGTTTCTTTTTTGTTTTGTTTTGTTTTGTACAATGCCATATAAGCTGTGCCACTAAGAATGACTTTGGGAACACGGAAGAAGATGGTTTTTTTCCCTCTGGCCAATCGACATATTAATTTTATTTTTCCTTCCACTGGAAAAAAAATCTCCACAGATGTTATATTTACCATCTTCTCTTCCTGTAAGAATAATAGGTAAACCAATAGATCATCCCCAGGAATGAGGAGGATATCATGTTCTAGAACCACAACTGGAGAATCCAGTGGCTAAAACACTGACTTTGACTATAGGCTGATCCCTGATTCCCCACTTGTGCATAACCAGACTCTCTGAAGGTTTCAGTTTCTTCATTTGTAAAATTGAAATAATACCAATCACCCAGAACTGTTACGAGAATTAAATAAGGTTAGTGCTTAAAACATCATAAATCATAGCTCTAATAAAACTAGTATCATCATATAGTCATATTACATTATGTAATGATTAACAAATTACTGCTACCATGGAAGGATCCTTTTAATAAACTATGTGGCATTTTAAAAGTGTATTTTCTACGTGAATATGAAAAATCACTAAAAGGTGAAGAGTTTGGCTTGTTATTGCATTTCTAAAGCTCATTGAGGAAAAAGCATTTTCCAAAAGTTGAGAGACAGGCAGGACAAGATCCTCCTTTGAGAGTGTGCACATGTTGAGTTGATTGTTTTCGCAGACAGATGTCTAGTTTAACATTCCTCTGCTTGGAGGAGGAGCTCAGAGACAGCGAGCCCGTGTTTCTTTTGATAGTGACCTTAGCCTTTGCCATAAATACAACTCCAGCGGCAGCACAGCACAGGAACCAGCCAGTACTTACACATCTGATTGACGGCCCAAATCCGCCAAGCACAAGATGAGCCCCTAAACGTGCACGGGTTTGTCATCATAGAAAAGCTTCCTTTAAGGGGATTGAAATACCTTCTCCCGGCCATTGTTAATTCAGTGAAAGAAAGCATAAATGCTATTTGAATTTGATCTTCCAGAAAACAAAAAAGCAAAAGCGAAAGGAAATGGGGGAAATCACTAGTTTGTCCCCGGATTCTTCCTCTGATTGACGATTGTGACACTATTTGGGGTGCTTTTTAAAAGACGACTTTCGCCAATGCACCACTCTTAAACATAAACCTCATTAGATCACAGGCAAGCTGAACAATATCCAAACAATTGAACAAGCACTGATGCTCCATTTACAGAGCACAGGCGGGTCTTGGATGTTGGAGGCAGATTCTGAATCAGCTTCTCCTTGGCAGCTGAAGACACACTGGCAATAATGCTGGGTGGGAAAGTGGCTCCTTTCATCTGGGGCTCAGAGTACATTGCAAACAACTCACTAAGCTGTGAAATGACCCTTCCAGGTAAATGAGTGCTCTGATGTCCTTTACAGAGCCCTTAGCAAATTTAGCTTTGCTTCTTATAGAAGTTGCTTATTTAATTACTTTACAAAATACAGGAAACTTTTTTTTTTTTTCAAAATACAGGAAACTTGAAAAAACACTTATTCTAAAGAGTCTCACTTCTTGCTCTCCATAAAGATGCTATCTGAAAACAAAAATACTAGAATATGTATCCACCCAATCATGAAAACTAAGTTGAGTCATAAATTGCCCGACTGACCTACAGTCAACAGGCAGACTATGCCTTTCCATAGTTTGTTAGTAGTCTTAAATGGAACACTGGAAGACAAAAATACCAAATTGGTCTATCAGTACGCTCCTGGAAGCCTTCATCCACTCCTCCAACTTCAACTGTGGGGTAAGAACAACTCAAGTCGAAGTGAGAGTGTGCACTGCCAAAGTTTCAAGGTACCCCTAGTGGCCCATTCTCTTGCAGATATTTCGCATAATTTACAAAAGAAAAAATTAAAGAGAAAAAAATCTCGTTTTTACTTACACAGAGCAAAAGTTTAGCAAAACTAAATAGTCCTTGACAATTACTTTGCAATGGGACCATTTTGCCTGCTAGTCTATGACATAAAGTTAATTCAGATTCAGTTGCCACATTTGAAAAATTCAAATTAATTTGCATTATACTCAACCTGGCATTAGATCTTGTTGAAAACACAAGACCTGACACAAACTGTCCCGAAATGGTTTGATTGGATTATTACCTAAACCTATTTCAGTTCACAGCACAGTGCAATCAAATTACACAGTCACCAAAATATTTGTCCTTTGTTCTTCTAGCTCATAAGTGTTTGGTGAGACAGTGGAGATGTGATGAGGAAAAGCTTAGCTGCTCTGGGAACCGTAACTCCTCAAAGGCTAGAACTGGAGCCTTACCAGAAACATACCCATCAAGGGTGGGAGTCAATTTTATTACCCCAGAAGAACTTGGGTCAGTTCCAGAGCAGCTAATAGGACCTCAAAATGAAAATACAGAGAGGGAGATTTTTTTTTCTGAGTGCCTAGAGAAGAGAAAAAGGATATGTGGCCAATATAATTCATTGTCTACATAATACTTCTCGCCCCCTCTCCCCCACCATACATGCACGCCTTCATCCTTTCTAACAAAATGCCATTGTAATCAGGAACTGGAAGAAAATACTTCATCACAGCCCATGTGGACTGCTCCAGTAATGAGCACACAGTATCATCACAGGTGGTGAGAGGCAAGAGAACCCCTATTGGGAGATCTCAGAGAAAGTTTTCTTCCCTGATAAAAGGAAGCCCCTTTTCTGTCATCTTCCTCCTTTTGATGTTAGGATGGGATAGTTAGAGCTCCAGTAGCCATCTTTGACCATATAGAAAGGCCGAGAAGTCACCAGAGACTACCAGAGGCACTGAGCCCATGTTAGTATCTCCAACGCTTGTTGTGAGAAAAAATAAACTCATCCTGTTTCAACTATTATTCATTAGGTGTTCTGTTACTTGTACTCAAAAGCATTTCTAAACTGACAAGGAAACCTTTAAGTTACTAGAATAGAGCCCTTAGTAATATTTTATCCTGCTCTGTGGAAAAGATATGGTTGAAAAGCCTAACAAAGTTATTGATTGTTTAAGACACATCCAAGAACACTGATCCCTCAGCAATCTAAATTCTAAGAGAGCTACCATGAAAGGTACTTCCTCTTAGAGAGTGAACAAATCCCAGTCAAATGCATTATATAGTAAGATTCTTTGAAGATCTGTCAAGTGTCTATACCAGAACAGAAAACTCCAGGAACATCATTATTAAATTGATATCAGAATTTAAAAATGAGTTATAGAGAATAAAGGGGTCCCATTAGAGAACTGTGGAAACAAACCCTAATGACATATACAGTCATTTTTCTCCTCCTTCTTCCCTGCACCTATAAAAGAACACTATTTTTACTGAATTACTTAATTGAATATGTGTTCCATTTCTTTTTCCTTTTATTCATTTTAAGTATTACAATGACAAAGAATGTGCCTACTGTACTGAGGCACTTAATATGCATCTAATTCAAACAGGTATGGTTACCTAGGAAAGAGGAGATAGAGGCCTGAAATGAAGCCCAAGAACATCAGCAGCATAGATCTGGGTTCCTATCAGAAATCCAACACTCAAAAACTTTCCGAGTTTAGCAAGTCACTTAGCCTCCTCATGCCCTGATTGTCTCATCTCTAACAATGAAAAGATACTAAGTTCCTCCTGCATATGAGTTGTAAACACTAAAGCACTTCGTATATGCAGAGTATGAGAAATAGGACCTAAATTCTTAATAAATGTTAGCTATTGTTATTGCCTTTTTCCAGATAGAGTAATTGAAGCTCACAGAGGTTAAGGAACTTCTCCAAGTTTTTTCAGCCAGTAAAAGATTTGAACAGTTGCTTCAGTGAAGAGATATACCATATAATCAAATGAAAAGATGCTCAGCATCATTACTCATTAGCCATGAAAATCAGAGCAATACCACTATACACCTCTTAGAATATCTTGTATAAAAATCAACATTATCAAATGTCGAGGGAAGATATAGAGCAACTGGAACTCTTATACATAACTGATGGGAATGGAAAATGCTGGAGTTACTTGGCTAAACAATTGGGCAGTTTCTTACAAAATTAAATACACATTTACCTTACATCATAGCACTTCTATTCTTTGATATCTTTCCAAGAGAAATAAAGACAAAAGTTCTCACAAAAATTTCTCCACAAATATTTATAATTATGTTATTCATGAATGTCAAAATTTATAAGCAAAAGTCCATTAGTTTCTGAATGGACAAACTATGACACCTCCATACAAGGGGACACTATTTGATAATAGTGACTATCAACACATACAATATTGACTATCAACACATACCACAACAATAATTAATAATAATTAGCAATAATTGACTATCAACACATAACACAACATGGGCAAATCTCAACAGAATTATGTTAAGTGAAAGAAGCCAGATTCAAAGCTATATATTGTATGACTCTACATACATAAGATTCTAGAAAAGGCATAACTATAGGGACAGAAATCAAAGCAATGGTTGCCAGAGAAACTTTTAGGATGTTGGGAATTTTCTGTATCTTAATTCTGGTGGCAGTTACACACTGTATAAATTTGTCAAAATTCACAAAACTGCACACAAGAATAAGATGTACTATTTGTAAATTATACCTCAATTAAAAAAAAGCAAGTTCATGTAAGATTTTTAAAATATATTAACATTTTCAAATTAAGTTCTTTAAACTTCAGAAATATTCTGAAAGTTTATAACTTAAACTTTTTTCTGGTTCAAATTACCTATAAAATATTAGCTATATTAACTAATTCTGCTCAAAATAAGTATGTAAGATTTATAGGCAAAAAAGTCTAAGAGCCAAAATTTAGAAGAGTAAATTGCATTCAAGTCAAAATAAAATGTATAACTTTGCTTCATATCTTTGGATAAAATATTCATTCAACACAACTCAACAAATAGTTGTTTGGACTCCGACGATGTCACAGAGTCCCTGAATCAATCCTGGAACTGCCCTGCTTCCACACTAATCTGCAAAAAATTGGCGGCTTTGCATATTTTAAAGATGCCAAATAACCATACTAGACCTCCAAATCTAGATTACTTCTAAGTGTATCTAGAAGACACTATGATGCATTGAAGAATCCACTTTCTAAAATAATAGCTGATGTTTAATAAGCAAATAGTGTTATTTTATTATTTAAATGTCTCCCCCTCCCATTATCATGAAAGTTCAACATGTTGCCATTGCCTGTGTTACTTACCCAACAGTCATCCACCACCCCAAACTCCCTTTCTTCCCTGGCATTTTGTTACTCTAACCCAATCACAGTGCTCCCACTTGCTTACACATGATTGGTGTGGCATGGCAAAATAATGTAATTTACACCAAATGAAATTGAGAGAGAGTCTGCTTAAGGGCTTCTGGAAAAATGTTTTTCTTGCTGATCAAGAATCACAAAGGAAGAAAGCTTCTCTTTTCTCCTGGTTGCAGTTGCGTCCGGATGAGACGCCTGATCTGCTGCAACATCTGGCAACCAGGAGCATCTAGACCGCAGACAAGCTAACACTCAGAGAGTGACAGGCAGAAAAACGGAAAAGCCTTGAGCTCTGATGATGTCGCTGAGTCCCTGAATCAATCCGGAACGGCCTTGCTTCCACAGCTCCCACAGTCTAAGATAACATATTGTCTTCACTCTTTAAACCAGCCAAGTGAGGACTTTCTATTATTCAGAGTCAAAAACGTCATAACTGATACATCTATTTACAGTAAATAAACTGCTTTTCATGGGTTGGCAAAGGGGAACTGAAATCAAAGAAGAGGACGCAGAACATCCACATTCATTTTTTTTTTTTTTTTTGTCCCTGAACACATAGACTAAAACTATTTTGGTGATGAAAAGTGAGGATAAAATACTAATCTAAAAATGTTCATTAAAGGAGAAACTGGATGTGAAGTATATGGGAACTTCCTGTGGTACTGTCACAACAGTTCTCTAAACCTTAAACCATTATAAAATCAAAAGTTTATTTTAAAATAGGGATAAAAAATAACAGAAGATAGAACAAAGAAAATGGACTTCTTACCATTGGTCTGCCTGTATATTTTGGTGCCCATACCATGCTGTTTTTGTTACTATTGCTCTGTAGTATACTTGAAGCTCTGGTAATGTGATACCTCCTGCTTCACTCTTCCTGCTACAGATTGCTTTGACTATTCTTGGTCTCTTAGTCTTCCAAATGAACTTCATGTTTGCTTTCTCTGTTTATATGAGGAAAGACATTGGGATTTTAATTTGGAATTGCATTGAATCTGTATAGCATTTTTGGTAGTATGGCCATTTTGACAATATTAATTCTGCCTATCCAAGAACATGGGAGATCTTTCCATCTTCTAAGGTTTTCTTTAATTTATTTCCTTTTTAAACAGTGATAAAATATACTTTTATTTACTTTGTTGAGTCAGAGGGTCATAAAAAAATTGTTGCTAAAGTAGGTATCAGGCAAACAGGTGCTTTAGAAGTCCAGTTACTTTGGAATTTATTTAAAGTGAGAGAAAAAGATTATAATGTTTTCATGAAATACACACTTAGTTCTTTAAATTTCAATTGTGACAAATAGCAGAAAGAATTAAGGAATGCTGCACTGATGATCCATACAAAACACCAACATTTATGGTTATACATAATCAAAGAAATATCTTACTTTTCAAAATACTGTAATAGCCAATACACAGAGGCATGCCATAGGTGGGCACAGAAATGCAGTTTAAAAAAGGAAAAAAAAAAAAAAAAGTCACACTGGAACTACTTAATTTCATTAAAACCACTGAGCAAGAAAAGCAACATTGAACATCCATACTGATTTTACACAATTGCTATACAGTATCTTGACTTAAATCCAAGTGCAAAAGTTAAGACTCTTCTCCTCTATTTTTGATAAACAACTGCATGGTAAACTTAGATGACTTTTCCCCCTGGATTTTACCTGGGAGCGGCCTTTTTAATATTTTTATTTAAAAGAGGGCAGGTTTGACACTTTTATACTGATGTCACCAATGTTAATATTTCTTGGGATCTCAGGAAGATTTGTATTCTTTATAGCTGATCCAGCATGGGCTGGAGCTCCTGCTAAGCCAGCCTCAGATTTCTCCAGTTTATTTTGTGCATTGATTTGTGTAATAATCTCATTCATGTTGGTCTCCAATACCATTCCCCACATCACCACTTCTGCAAGAACGTTGTGAACCTTGTCTACATGGAAAATTAAATCCAGTTCACAGACATTTTCGAAATATTTGTCTAAGGTTTCCATGAATACTTGAATTAGATCTAAAATGCCAAGTTCACTTTTTGAAGAATCCACACAGAAGACAAAATATAGGGTTGCATAATGTCTATAAATCAATTTGTTGTGAGATCCTCCAATTAATAATCCTTCTTTCTAAGAAATTACAAACATTTTCATCTCTCTTAGATACCAAATGGAAAGTCTTTCTAATATTTGCTGTTGGGTATCTTCCCTAGGACAGGTAGAACTCGGAGAGCCATGGCTTCCTGTGGTTGTTCAAGATGAGGATCACCTTGATCATGGCTGGGCCGGGCCAACAGGGTGGGCACTGGGGGCCAGGGTGGAGGTGGGCACACAAAGCTGGCCTCAGGACCTTGACAGCAATCGTTCCCCACCTGCCCCCCAATTTCTTTCTTTAGTATTCTATATTTTTCATTGTAAAGGTCTTTCACCTCTTGTTAAATTGATTCCCAAGTATTTTATTTTATATTTTTGAGGCTATTATGAATGGGGTAGTTTTCCTAATATCTCTTTCAGAGAATTCATCACTTATGAATAGAAATGCATTAGATTTATGAGTGTTGATTTTTTTATCCTGCTACTTTACTGAATTCATTTATTAGTTCTAGAAGTTTTCTTGTGGAAATTTTTGGATCCTCTAAATATAGAATCATGTCATCAGTAAATAGGGATAGTTTGAGTTCTTCTTTTCCTATTAGTATCCCTTTAGTTTCTTTGGTCTGTCTAATTGCTCTGGCTAGAGTTTCAAGGACAAAGTTGAATACAAGTGTTGAAAGAGGGCATCCCTGCCTTGTTCCAGTTTTTACAGGGAATGCTTTCAGTTTTTCTCCATTTAGAGTGATGTTGGCCATGGGTTTAGCATAGATAGCCTTTACAATTGAGGTATGTTCATACTATCCCTATTTCTTCTAGTGTTTTACGCATGAAGAGGTGCTGTATTTTATCCAATGCTTTTTCTGCATCTCTTGAAATAATCATATGATTCTTATAGACAGGTAGACCAATGGTACGGAATAGGGGACACAGAGACAAACCCACATAAATACAGTTACCTCATACTAGACAAAGGGGCCAAAAACATACAATGGAGAAAAGATAACCTGTTCAGCAAATGGTGCTGAGAAAACTGGAAATCCATATGCAGCAAAATGAAATTAAACCCCTATCTCTCATCCTGTACAAAACTCAACTCAAAATGAAACAAGGACCTAGAAATTAGACCAGAGACCCTACACCTATAGAAGAAAAAGTAGGTTCAAATCTTCATCATGTCGGCTTAGGACCAGACTTCCTTAACATGACTCCCAAAGCACAAGAAATAAAAACAGGAATCAATAAATGGGATAGATTCCCATTTTTACCAGCAAAGGAAACAATCAACAATGTGGAGAGCCTACTGAGTGGCAGAAAATCTTTAACACAAGCACTTCAAATAGAGCACTAATCTTCAGAATCTATAAAGAACTCAAAAAAACTTTACACCAAGAATACAAATAACCCAATCAATAAAAGGGCTAAGGAAATGAACAGACACTTCACAGAAGAAGATCTACAAGCAATCAACAGATATGTGGAAAAATGTTCAACATCTCTAGTAATAAGAGAAATGCAAATCAAAACTACCCTAAGATTCCATCTCACCCCAATTAGAATGGCGATTATCAAGAATACCAGCAACGATAGGTGTTGGTGAGGATGTGGGGAAAAAGGTACACTCATACATTGCTACTGGGATTACAAATTAGTGCAGCCACTCTGGAAAGCAGTGTGGAGATTCCTTAGAAAACTTGGAATGGAACCACCATTTGACCCAGCTATCCCACTCCTTGGCCTATACCTGAAGGTCTTAAAATCAGCATACTGAATTGGATCCAAGATGGCGGCCTAGAGGGAGACTGCACCTCCGGTCGCTCCACAACCCAGGAGTTAAGAAGGGGAGGCATTGAGAGACTCGGACTGAAGTGGAGCCACGGGTGAGTCTGCCCACTGGGTAAAGCTCAGCCCGGGTGGCAGGCCCAGATAGAGGTGGCTTATCGGAGCCGGGCAGGGCAGCTAGAGTCATCCACAGGCAGTCCTGCGCACTCCGGCGGTGGGCCCCGCCCACACAGCCAGCTTCTCCAGGTTCTCGGAACGGAACTGGCCCCCTAGTGAGAGCCTGTCTGAACAGAGCACGCTCCGAGTCCCGGAGCCCCTGCAGTGCAGTGTACTCCTGCAAAGAACCAGCGGAGAGCCTCGATCTACAGTCAGCCTCAGGGATAAGGGCAGAGCAGCCGGAGACCTCTTCAGGCGGCTCTGCCCACTCCGGCTGCGGGATCTCTTCACGGGGCGATCCAAGATGGCGGCCTAGAGGGAGACTGCACCTCCGGTCGCTCCACAACCCAGGAGTTAAGAAGGGGAGGCATTGAGAGACTCGGACTGAAGTGGAGCCACGGGTGAGTCTGCCCACTGGGTAAAGCTCGGCCCGGGTGGCAGGCCCAGATAGAGGTGGCTTATCGGAGCCGGGCAGGGCAGCTAGAGTCATCCACAGGCAGTCCTGCGCACTCCGGCGGTGGGCCCCGCCCACACAGCCAGCTTCTCCAGGTTCTCGGAACGGAACTGGCCCCCTAGTGAGAGCCTGTCTGAACAGAGCACGCTCCGAGTCCCGGAGCCCCTGCAGTGCAGTGTACTCCTGCAAAGAACCAGCGGAGAGCCTCGATCTGCAGTCAGCCTCAGGGATAAGAGCAGAGCAGCCGGAGACCTCTTCAGGCGGCTCTGCCCACTCCGGCTGCGGGCTCTCTTCACGGGGCGATCCAAGATGGCGGCCTAGAGGGAGACTGCACCTCCGGTCGCTCCACAACCCAGGAGTTAAGAAGGGGAGGCATTGAGAGACTCGGACTGAAGTGGAGCCACGGGTGAGTCTGCCCACTGGGTAAAGCTCGGCCCGGGTGGCAGGCCCAGATAGAGGTGGCTTATCGGAGCCGGGCAGGGCAGCTAGAGTCATCCACAGGCAGTCCTGCGCACTCCGGCGGTGGGCCCCGCCCACACAGCCAGCTTCTCCAGGTTCTCGGAACGGAACTGGCCCCCTAGTGAGAGCCTGTCTGAACAGAGCACGCTCCGAGTCCCGGAGCCCCTGCAGTGCAGTGTACTCCTGCAAAGAACCAGCGGAGAGCCTCGATCTGCAGTCAGCCTCAGGGATAAGGGCAGAGCAGCCGGAGACCTCTTCAGGCGGCTCTGCCCACTCCGGCTGCGGGCTCTCTTCACGGGGCGATCCAAGATGGCGGCCTAGAGGGAGACTGCACCTCCGGTCGCTCCACAACCCAGGAGTTAAGAAGGGGAGGCATTGAGAGACTCGGACTGAAGTGGAGCCACGGGTGAGTCTGCCCACTGGGTAAAGCTCGGCCCGGGTGGCAGGCCCAGATAGAGGTGGCTTATCGGAGCCGGGCAGGGCAGCTAGAGTCATCCACAGGCAGTCCTGCGCACTCCGGCGGTGGGCCCCGCCCACACAGCCAGCTTCTCCAGGTTCTCGGAACGGAACTGGCCCGCTAGTGAGAGCCTGTCTGAACAGAGCACGCTCCGAGTCCCGGAGCCCCTGCAGTGCAGTGTACTCCTGCAAAGAACCAGCGGAGAGCCTCGATCTGCAGTCAGCCTCAGGGATAAGGGCAGGGCAGCCGGAGACCTCTTCAGGCGGCTCTGCCCACTCCGGCTGCGGGCTCTCTTCACGGGGCGATCCAAGATGGCGGCCTAGAGGGAGACTGCACCTCCGGTCGCTCCACAACCCAGGAGTTAAGAAGGGGAGGCATTGAGAGACTCGGACTGAAGTGGAGCCACGGGTGAGTCTGCCCACTGGGTAAAGCTCAGCCCGGGTGGCAGGCCCAGATAGAGGTGGCTTAGCAGAGCCGGGCAGGGCAGCTTGAGTCTTCCCAAGGTAGTCTTCCACACTCCGGCAGTGGGCTCTTCCCACACGGCCAGCTACACGGTGCAGGCCCACAGTGAGAGCATTTCCGCACAGAGCCAGTTCCAAAACGTGGAACCAGTAGGGGGCTAGGGGCAGTATTCTTCGAATGAGCTGCTTTATCAGATTCCTCCAAGACATCAGGCTACTGAAGGCTGGGAGGTGATACACTGGAAATCTACTGGGACACTATAAGCCAATAGTGGAAAACTGCAACATCTCAGGGTCCCACTGACAACTGACCATTATGAGAAAACAAGGGAAGAAAATGTCCCAAACAAACCTAGATACTACATCAATAAAACCCAATGACAGCACAGCAGAAGAAATGTCAGAAAGGGAGTTCAGAATGTACGTAATTAAAACGATCAGGGAAGCTAATGAGGAGATGAAAGAGCAAATGCAGGCATTGAAGGAGGAGATGAAAGAGCAAATGCAGGCATTAAATGATCGCACCAATCAACAGTTAAAAGACCAAATACGGGAAGCAAGAGATCATTTCAATAAAGAGTTAGAGATACTGAAAAAAAACCAAACTGAAATCCTTGAAATGAAGGAAACAATAAACCAAGTTAAAAACTCCATAGAAAGCATAACCAATAGGATAGAACACCTGGAAGACAGAACCTCAGACATTGAAGACAAAATATTTAACCTTGAAAACAAAGTGGAACAAACAGAGAAGATGGTAAGAAATCATGAACAGAATCTCCAAGAACTATGGGATATCATGAAAAGGCCAAATTTGAGAATTATTGGGATTGAGGAAGGCTTAGAGAAACAAACCAAAGGAATGAACAATCTATTCAATGAAATAATAACAGAAAATTTCCCAAATATGAAGAACGAAATGGAAAACCAAGTACAAGAGGCTTATAGAACTCCAAACATACAAAATTACAACAGACCCACACCAAGGCACATTATTATGAAAATACCTAACATACAAAATAAAGACAGAATTTTAAAGGCCGCGAGAGAAAAGAATCAAATTACATTCAGAGGGAAACCAATAAGAATATCAGCAGATTTTTCAATCCAGACCCTAAAAGCTAGAAGGGCCTGGAACAACATATACCAAGCCCTGAAAGAAAATGGATGCCAACCAAGAATCTTATACCCAGCAAAACTTACCTTCAAATTTGACGATGAAATAAGATCCTTCCATGATAAACAAAAGCTAAAGGAATTTACAAAAAGAAAGCCAGCATTACAGAACATTCTCAGCAAAATATTCCATGAGGAAGAGATGAAAAACAACGATGCAAATCAGCAACAGGAGGCGCTAGCCTAAAGGAATAGCCAAATAAAGGAGAAACCAAATCATGTCAAAAACAAATATGAGTCAATTGACTGGGAATACAAATCATATCACAATAATAACCCTGAATGTTAATGGCCTGAATTCATCAATCAAAAGACACAGACTGGCAGATTGGATTAAAAAGAAAAATCCAACAATATGCTGCCTGCAAGAGACACATCTCATAGAAAAAGACACCCATAGACTAAAGGTGAAAGGATGGGGAAAAACATACCATGCACACGGACACAGCAAAAAAGCTGGAGTATCCATCCTCATCTCAGATAATGTGGACTTCAAACCAAAACTAGTCAGAAGGGATAAAGAAGGACATTACATGCTGCTTAAGGGAAGCATAAATCAGCAAGACATAACAATCATAAATATCTATGCCCCGAACATTGGCTCATCCACGTACGTCAAACAAATCCTTCTCAATTCCAGAAATCAAATAGACCACAACACAATAATACTAGGCGATTTTAACACACCTCTCTCATCACTGGATAGATCGTCCAAACAAAAATTGAATAAAGAAACTATAGATCTCAACAACACAATCAGCAATTTAGACTTAACGGACATATATAGAATATACCATCCAACAAAGAATGAATACACTTTCTTCTCAGCAGCACATGGATCCTTCTCTAAAATAGACCATATTTTATGCCACAAAGCTACTGTTAGTAAATACAAGAAGATAGAGATACTACCTTGTACTCTATCAGATCATAATGGATTGAAATTAGAAATAAATGACAGAATAAAAAACAGAAACTTCTCCAATACCTGGAGACTAAATAATACACTATTATATGATGAATGGATAACAGAAGACATCAGGAGGGAAATAAAAAAATTCTTAGAAGTAAACGAGAACAAAGACACATCATATCAAAATCTCTGGGACACTATGAAAGCAGTACTTAGAGGAAGATTTATTTCATGGGGTGCATTCAAAAAAAGAAGTAGAAATCAACAAATAAACGAGTTAACACTACAGCTCAAAGCACTAGAAAAAGAAGAGCAGACCAATACCAAAAGTAGTAGAAGACAGGAAATAGTTAAAATCAGAGCCGAAATCAACGAAATCGAAACAAAAGAAACAATCGGAAAAATTAATAAAATAAATAGTTGGTTCTTTGAAAAAATAAATAAAATTGATAAACCCTTAGCCACACTAACAAAGAGAAAGAGGGAGAAAACTCAAATTACTAAAATTCGGAATGAACAAGGAAACATCACAACAGACACGAGTGAAATACAAAACATAATTAGAAGCTATTTCGAAAATCTATACTCCAACAAAACAGAAAACCTTGAAGACATCAACAGGTTTCTAGAGACATATGAACTACCTAAACTGAACGAGGAGGACATACACAACTTAAATAAACCAATTTCAAGCAATGAAATAGAAGAGGTCATCAAAAGCCTACCAACAAAGAAAAGTCCAGGACCAGATGGGTTCTCAGCCGAGTTCTATAAAACCTTTAAAGAAGAGCTCATTCCAATACTCCTCAAACTATTCCATGAGATAGAAGAGGAGGGAACCCTACCAAACTCGTTCTATGAAGCCAATATCACCCTGATACCTAAACCAGACAGAGACACATCAAGGAAAGAAAATTTCAGACCAATATCCTTAATGAACATCGATGCAAAAATTCTCAACAAAATTTTAGCAAATCGAATACAAATATATATTAAAAAGATAGTGCACCACGATCAAGTGGGTTTTATCCCAGGGATGCAAGGTTGGTTCAACATTCGGAAATCAATAAATGTCATTCACCATATCAACAGACTTAAAGTTAAGAATCACATGATTATTTCAATAGATGCAGAAAAAGCATTTGATAAAATACAGCATCCCTTCATGCTCAAAACACTAGAAAAAATTGGGGTAATGGGAACATTCCTAAACATTATAAAGGCCATCTACGCTAAGCCCATGGCTAATATCATTCTAAATGGTGAAAAACTGAAAGCGTTCCCCCTAAAAACTGGAACAAGGCAGGGATGCCCTCTTTCACCGCTTCTATTCAACATCGTCCTTGAGACTCTAGCCAGAGCAATTAGACAAACCAAAGAAATTAAAGGGATACGAATAGGAAAAGAAGAACTCAAACTATCCCTGTTCGCTGATGACATGATTATATATTTAGAGGAACCTGGAAATTCCACCAGAAAACTTTTAGAACTCATAAGTGAATTCAGTAAAGTAGCAGGTTACAAGATCAATGCTCATAAATCCAATGCATTTTTATACATAAGTGATGAATCTTCAGAAAGAGAAATTAGGAAAACTACTCCATTCACAATAGCATCGAAAAAAATAAAATACTTGGGAATCAATCTCACAAAAGAGGTGAAAGACCTCTACAATGAGAACTACAGAACACTAAAGAAAGAAATTCAAGAAAACCTTAGAAGATGGAAAGATCTCCCATGTTCCTGGATAGGCAGAATTAATATCGTCAAAATGGCTATACTACCTAAAGTTCTATACAGATTCAATGCAATTCCAATTAAAATCCCAATGATGTACCTCGCAGAAATAGAGCAAGCAATTATGAAATTCATCTGGAAGAATAAAAAACCTAGAATAGCTAAAGCAATCCTCAGTAGCAAGAGCGAAGCAGGGGGTATTGCAATACCAGATCTTCAACTCTACTACAAAGCAATAGTAACAAAAACGGCATGGTATTGGTACCAAAATAGACAGGTAGATCAATGGTACAGAATAGAGGACATGGACACAAACCCAAATAAATACAATTTTCTCATACTAGACAAAGGTTCCAACAATATGCAATGGAGAAAAGATAGCCTCTTCAACAAATGGTGCTGGGAAAACTGGAAAACTATATGCAATAGAATGAAACTAAACCCCTATCTCTCTCCCTACACAAAACTCAACTCAAAATGGATCAAGGACCTCGGAATCAGACCAGAGACCCTGCATCTTATAGAAGAAAAAGTAGGTCCAAATCTTCAACTTGTTGGCTCAGGATCAGATTTCCTTAACAGGACTCCCATAGCACAAGAAATAAAAGCAAGAATAAACAACTGGGATAGATTCAAACTAAAAAGCTTTCTCTCAGCAAAGGAAACTATCAGAAATGTGAAGAGAGAGCCTACAGAGTGGGAGAATATCTTTGCCAACCATACCTCAGATAGAGCGCTAATTTCCAGAATCTATAAAGAACTCAAAAAACTCTACACGAAGAATACAAATAATCCAATCAACAAATGGGCTAAGGAAATGAACAGACACTTCACAGAAGAAGATGTACAAGTAATCACCAGATATATGAAAAAATGTTCAACATCCCTAGTAATAAGGGAAATGCAAATCAAAACTACCCTAAGATTTCATCTCACCCCAATTAGAATGGCGATTATCAAGAATACAAGCAACAATAGGTGTTGGCGAGGATGTGGTGAAAAAGGAACACTCATACATTGCTGGTGGGGTTGCAAATTAGTGCAACCACTCTGGAAAGCAGTGTGGAGATTCCTCAGAAAGCTTGGAATGGAAACACCATTTGACCCAGCTATCCCACTCCTTGGCCTATACCCAAAGGACTTAAAATCAGCATACTACAGAGATACAGCCACATCAATGTTCATTGCTGCTCAATTCACCATAGCCAGATTGTGGAACCAACCTAGATGCCCTTCAGTTGATGAATGGATAAAGAAACTGTGGCATATTTATACAATGGAATATTACTCCGCAATGAAGAATGATAAAATTATGGCATTTGTAGGCAAATGGTCGAAATTGGAGAATATCATGCTAAGTGAGATAAGCCAATCTCAAAAAACTAAAGGACGAATGATCTCGCTGATAAGCGGATGAGGACATATAATGGGGGGTGGGAGGGGCTAGCATTAGGTTTAGGGTTAGGTTTAGAGTTAGGCTAAGGAGAGCAGTAAGAATGAAGGAAAGAAGGACTGTGTAGAGGGAAAAGAGGGGTGGGAGGGGTGGGAGGGGTGGGAGGGGTGGGGGGAGGGGAAAAATATAATAAACATCATTACCCTATGTAAACGTAAAAAAAATAAAATAAAAAAAAATTAAAAAAAAAAAAAAAAAAAAAAAAAAAAATCAGCATACTACAGTGAAGCAGGCACATGAATGTTTATAGCAGCTCAATTCACAATAGCTAGATTGTGGAATGAACTTAGATGCCCTGCAGTTGATGAATGGATAAAGAAACAGTGGTATATATGCATAATTATTATTCAGCCATAAAGAAGAATAAGATTGTGGCATTCACAGGAAAATGGATGGAGTTGGAGAATACCATGATAAGTGAGATAAGCCAATCCCCAAAAACCAAAGACCGAATGTTTTCTCTGATAAGTGGATGATGATACATAATGGGGGTGGGAGGGAGGAAGGGGTAAAGGAAGAATAGAAGAAGGATGGATTGTGTAGAGGAAAATGAGGGGTGGGGAGGGTGGGGGAAGGAAAGATGATGGAATGAGACAAACATCATTACTCTATGTATGATTACACAGACAGTGTGATTGTACTTCATGTACAACCAAGGAAATGAAAAGTTGTACCCCATTTGTGTACAGTGAATCAAAAATTAATAAAAAAATAAATTTTAAAAAAGAGTTAATAAAAAGAAAATGGACTTCTTAAGTGAAATTAATTTGCGTGGTAAGATTTTACATGTGATCAGCTTTTATGGCAAAAATCTCTTTACTTATGCCATGACCTCCATGCATATTCCTACAGAGTCAAAGCACTTCCTGAAAATGTTCAGTGGAGCAGGAATCACTATGTCCACTCAATCAATAATGGGACCTGCAGGAGGTCACACTGATTACTGACAAAACCAAGAAGAGCCTTGGCCTTCCACAGAAACAGATTTGCTTTTTCTCTCTCCAGTCTCCTGAGATGCCAAGATTTATTTTTTTACAAAAGCTTATTAAAAAAAATGGAAATTTTCCATTCAGTAGATACTATTTAGACAATCTGATCCCAGAGAAATAATTCAAATTCTAAAAGGTGAAGAATATCTAATTTTTCTCTCTTAATTAGAAAATAAGACATAACTGGAAAATCAATTCATTTGGCAAAAGACTGTTAATACCCACATATCCCCAAATACCTCAACTTTCACTGACCCATAGTAACTTATGGTACATTTATAGTATGGTTCTATTGAATAAAAAGAAAATGTCACTTGGTGCACATCTGTAATCCCAGCAACTTGGGAGGCTGAGACAGGAGGATTGCAAGTTTGAGGCTAAATTCTGGTGAGAACCTGTGACAAACTAAAAATGACTGTACAAAATATGAACCCATAAATCCTATCAAGGAGGTTAGACCTTATTATGAGTACAAATGGAAGACCTTGGAAGATATTAAAAGTATGAAGATCTCATTTATGTTCTAAAATATCACTCAAGCAGTTATGAGGCAAAGCGATTTTTGAAGAGAAGAAAGGAAGCAAAGATCAGCAAGAAGCAGCATTATTCACATTGCCAAAAGGTGGGAGAGACCCAAGCATCCACTGATGGAAAACTAGATAAAGAAAATGTGTTATATCCATAAATGAAATATCATTCAGTCTGAAAAAAGGAGAATGGAGTTCTGATACATGCTACAATAGGAATGGACCCCGAGGGCGTCATTCAGTGTGGAGTGAGCCAGGCACAAAAGGAGAAATGTCTGATTTCATCCATATGAAGTACCTAGAATAATCAAATTCAGAGAGACAGAAAGTGAAATGGCATTTGACAGGGCCAGGGGAAGGGGGAAAATGCAGTCATTTTATGGGTTCAGAGTGTCAGCTTGGGGAGATGAAAGGTTCTGGAGACCGTGGTAATGGCTGCAGGACAATGTGAATGACCTTAATGCCCCACACTGCACACTCAACAGCGGCTAAAGGAGTAAGTTTATGTATATTTTTAAACAATAAAAAAACAAAGTTAAAAGATGAAAGAGACCAGGCAAGAAGTATCTTGCAGTATGTCAGTGAATAGGTAAGGAATATATTATTTGGGTAGGACTTACAGATAAATTGGGGAAGGCAAGGAAGAAGAAAAGTGAGGCAAAAAAAAGGACTCCTAAGTTTGAGGTGTTATCAGGTGGTTAGATGGTGGTGTCATCCGGCCTTGAGGAAGAATGGGTAGATTAGAAACCCAGAGTTCCATTTGGGGTGTATTGAGTTTGCACCCAAATGCAGGTGTCAAGTTGACAGTCTAATAACAAGTATGGGTACCTGAGGGCAGGCACTCCTGAAGATGAGAATCTGGAAGTCACCGGTATATAAACCCCTAAGAAGAGAGCATGGTGCACTGGGAGCGGTGGCACATTCCTGTTAATTCTGGTGGCTCAGGAGGCTAAGGCATGAGGATCCCAAGTTCGAGACTATCCTCAGCAATTTAACAAGGCCCTAAGCAACTTGTCTAAACCCAGCATCAAAAGAGAGAAAGGGTTGGGGATTCTGCTCAGTGGTAAAGTGCCCTGGGTTCAATCCCCAGTACCAAAAAAAAAAAAAGTGTATGAGAAGCTGGCCTTGCCATTCTACTTGGCTGGAAAGTTCAGGATATATTCTGTAATCCAAGAAAGCAGAGTAGCTTTGAATATGAAGTACTTAAACAGTTTCTCTTTTTGCAAACAAGAGAAAGTTGAGATAAGATGAAAGGAAAGTGAAGTCTTCATGAAACCCCTGAATAATGCCCCCAGCTCTGGTGAGTGGCAATGTATAAATGCCTAGGTCTCTAATGTCCCTTCCACCTTTTTTTTTGTGTTTGCTTTGTGATAATAACTAACTTTACTTACATAGATGTCAGCTTTCCAACCAATAGGTCCTCAAATGAAGAACTTGTGTAATAAGTCTGTGTCACCTCTACAAATCATACAACACCCTGCACATAAAAGATACTGTATGCAAACCCTGATGGACTTAGGGATCTAGTAAGTTTGTTCTCCAGTAAGATGTTTCTTTCCCTGAGGAAAACAGTAGGCAGAAACATGATATTGCAATTATTGACCATTTTTTTTCCAGGGGCAGCATTTTACTTCTTTGCCTAAATTGCCTAGAAACAAGAAAACAGTATAAATTATTCAAATGAAATGGCAAATTCAAAAGGTCATTGCTGCTTCTTCTCTGTGAACTGAATGTTTGGCACAAGAGGAGCTTGAAAGGTTACTCTTTAGTAAAGATTTTATTTAATTTTTTTTAAAAATGTATCTCTGATTATCCTAAAGTGATAGGAAAATCTGTAGATCGGTGCACCCTGCTAACTCCATATCAGGTCAAATTCAAACCAGGTCAGCAACACTCATCACTCACACATATTCACTCAACATTCCCAAACATTACCTTCACTTCTCAAGTAACTCAGCTGTGTTCACAGTCTAGTAGGATCTTAGTTCCTATGAATGGTACACAGGGCAAAAGCAAGGTTTGCTCCGAGCCAGAATTTATTAAGTTGGGAAATTTTTAAATACTACATAATAAAAAATAGATTTATTGATAAAATAAAGTTTTATCAAGTGCCTGGAAATTTTCTCTCAGCCTAAAGATTAGGACAAAGAGGATATGTTACAAGCAGCCATTGTTCAGTGACATGGAAACACCTAGAGAAGCAGGTGGCATTTTGGAAGATAAGCGATTAGAAGTTGGAGAACAAGAGTCAGAAGTTAAGCTGCTGGCAGCATGTGACCAGGTATCGAGGGCTAGAGGCCAGGTGGTCCAAGGGAGCAGAGCCTCTTGGGTACCAGGAATAGGTCCCTGCTCCTGGTAGGGTATATATCCTATTAGCAAAGCCACTGAAATTTGAACTATACAACTAATCTCCCATGTTATAATTCTATACACATCAAGCATATTTCCCATTACAATATAGATTCTCCCTTATATTCCCTTTGCATGTGAGCAATTGACTTTACCTGACCTCATTGTTTTGTTTGTTGTTGTTGTTTTTTAAGAGATGGAGTCTTGCTATGTTGCCCAGGCTGACCCAAATTCCGAGGTCAAGCAATCCTCCTGCCTCATCCTCCTGAGTAACTAACTGGAACTACAGGCACACGTCCCAGCACCCAGGTTTTGTTTTGTATTCTAGTTCAGTAAATTGGGATTCTGACTTACATATAGGCTCCTGAGAGCTTGGTTCACATAAGTTTCAGGGTGCTGAATATATCAAATTTCAGAGTCTACGAATCCGAAGGCTCTAGCTGAAATTCACCGAGGTAAATGCTAAACTGCGAGGCTCTTTGTCCTCCCAGGGACAGCCTGGCCAGGGCGTTGTTGCACGTTCAGGCCCCAATAGAATTGCCTAGGAATTTTGATACGGATAATCTTACCATTGCCTGGTAATAATACTTTATCACCTTTGACACTTTCTTTTTTCCTCATCAGGTAATCTGAGCTGTTGAACTTATTTGTTTAATTTTGCATTTTTCAAGGCATGAATTTTTTAAAAAAGGCTATAATTTGTTTCATCTTGAGATATACTTCCTACAAATCAAGGAGGCATTTCTTGTCTGACATATGGATCCTCCAGCCCAGGGTCCCAGTTGCTACATATCCCCCACTGAAATAGTAAAAATCATCACTTTCTCACTCTAAGAACCTGGGAACAAACAGCAGCAAAACTTTCTGACATTCTCCCCATGAACCAGGTTAAAAACATGAGTGGGAGATCTCCATATTATACCTGGAAGCTCACAGAGACAACACGGCAGGAACAAGCCAGACTTCACCTTTGGGTTCCTAAGTGAGCTTTGGATTCATAATGAGAGCTGTCAGATGCTTGTTACTACGAAACAAATGCCTCTTGGCTGCTTTTTTTTTTCCCCCTCCTGATTAAAAAGAAAACACAACTGTAACACAATTCTTAAACAAATTTTAAATGGTATCATCATTGTTAATGCTTTTTTTTACAATTCAGTTCATCACTGCAGGCAAATCAGTTTCTCATTCATAAATTCCCTGATTGTCAAAACAATGTACATGATCATTTATCATAATGTAATGTATCTTAGAAAGCAATCATAACATAAGGAAGACTTTCTCTTATGTAAAGGACAGCCTATTTTGATATATTTTTAAAGGCAAGTTCTAATTGGCTACTCACTAATTTGTTGCTATGAGCAATGTGATATTTTGTTTGGAAACATTTAGAGTTTTAATTGCTCCATAGTATTGGATCTGAATTTAAGTTTGCCCTTTGTTTCTTTTCTTTCTTTCTTTCTCCCTCCCTCCTTTTTCTCTCTTTTCCTTCCTTCCTTCCTTCCTTCCTTCCTTCCTTCCTTCCTTCCTTCCTTCCTTCCTTCCTTTTTCTTTGTTTCTTTCTTTGTTTCTTTCTTTCTTTCTTTCTTTCTTTCTTTCTTTCCTTGTCTTTCTCTCCCCTTCCTTCCCTCCCTCCCTCTTTCTCCTTTTCTTTCCATTCCTTCCTTTTTTCACTTTTCTTCAACTCTTTCTTTTAGCTTTGATACCTGTGGTTTTCTAGGTAGGAAATGTTCACCTTTTTTTGTTGTTGTTGTTTAATTGAAAAGTGCTACTGCTTAGGATCTCAAGAAAATAGAAAAGAGACCAGTAAAGTTAAGGAAGGGAACCAAGAGGAAGGAGGAGCGAGGGCTTAGAGAAGTACTGGGGGACAAGATTGACCAGATGATGCTATGCCCACATGGAATACATCACAGTGAATCCCATTTTTATATATAATCATCATACAGTAATTTTAAAAGTAATAAGAAAAGAGAGACCAGTGGAGTAGTACAAGGGAACCGGGGGAAAGGAGGAAAGGAAGAGAAAGGGGAGGTCCTGGGGAATGAGACTGATCAAGCTATGTACACAGGAGTGTGGCACAATGAGACGCATGGTTATGTGTAATTACGATGCGCCAGTAAAAGAGAAAGAAAAAAAGAAAAATATTTCTGTCTAGAATTTTAAAATAATTTATAATATCCACAAGTTGCACAAGAGCATGTGGATTATTATTTAGCTTACTGGAATGCCTGGTGACAGAAAAGAAACAAACTCTGGTTGGCTTACCATAAGAGAATTTGAGAGAGTACTAGTGTCCAAGAACTGTTGTAACAAAATACCATACACTCGGGGGCTTAAAACAATAGAAATCTATTGTCTCACAATTCTGGATACAAGAAGTCCAAAACCAAGGTGCCCGCAAGGCTATGCAAGCAAGGCCGTGCCCTTTCCAAAGACTCTAGTGGCAAATCTTTCCCGGCAAATCTTTCCTTTGGTCCCACCTGCATTTCAGAATTCAGAACTTTTCAGATTTTAGAAAGATGACATAGAATATACCATGTGATATTCCTGCAGGGTGTGAAACTGCCTTCCATGATCAAATGCATTAACATTTCTGTAGTGATTTTTTTTTAATATTTAGGCTAAAATAGTAGGAGTGAAAAGTAGTCTCATGTTACTTAGGTCAGTTTTGGGTACTAAGTGAGTTCAGCTCAGGTCACATTTTGCTATCAGATGAGTTATTTTTTCAAACTGGAGAATTTTTAAGTTTTTTGAATTTCAGAACTATAGATAATGGAAGATGAACTATACTTCTCCCTGAAATTTTCAGTGAACTTAATGAATTTCAATATTCTTGAAATTTCCCATACAATCCAATTAAATCCTTATGAGTTCAACCAAAAATCATCTTGGGTAATTCTCTATAGTATCTACCCTACATAAAAACTCAAATCTGTAATTTACAGATTTGTAATTTGCTCTATAAACTCTCAACCCATAATCTACAACTATAATCTACAACTATATATGCTCAACATGCAACTAACTACAAAGTCTTCAGTTGTCACATGGCCTTGGGCTTGTGACATGGCCAAGAAGAAAAGTGAGAACATGAAAAGAGCAAGTGGTTCCAATGGGGTCATTTAGGTGTAGAATCATGCCATATGTTGTTCAAAAAAAGATTGGATTCCTCCACATCAACTACATTCATATCAATAATGTTAAAATTTAGTGGCCAATAAGTATTTATATTTTGGTCTGTGAACTGTTATTTTTTTTCTCAGACTATAAAAGAAAAAGTGATCTCTTTAAGTGATCTGCATCTTCATGGTGTAAGATTCTATTTTGCTCTGTGAACATCATCTTTATTACATTGAAAAAGGAAGATAAATTATTTATGCCCAATGTCAAAGTGTTTTTTTCTTCCGGTTTGATTTTCAATAATCTACACATTGCCTTACTCAGTGTATAATAAGACCCAAGTAACAAAAAGGAGAATTATGGTTTCTTTTAGAAATAAATTTTAACAAAAACCATTGCTAAATGTTTCTGAGAGGAATAAAGAAGGCTGAAATAAATGACATATTAGATTCATGAATAAGAAGATCTAACATTGTTAAAATGTCAGTTCTCACCAAACTGATCAATAGATCGATGTGATCTTAAGCAAAATACTGCAAGCGAAAGTTTTTAGAAATTGATGTGTTAATTCTGAAATTTATATGGAAGTGCAAGGAACCTAGAATAACAGAAATCATTTTGAAAAAGAAAATCAAAGGACTAACCTACATGATTTCATGACTTAGTATAGTATTCCAATAATCATGACAGTATGCAACATAGACATGTAAATTAATGAATAGACTAGAGAGTTCATAAATAATCCTACACATGAATGCCAAAATGACTTTGGACAAAGATACTGAAGTAAATCCTTAGAAAGAAAAACAAAGCAGGAGGCATCACAATACCAGACCTTAAATTAAATTATACTACAGAGCCACAGTAACATGGTACTGACACCATTTTGGTGGCATGGTATTGACACCAAAATTGATATGTAGACTGATTGTACAGAATAGAAGACATAGAGACAAACCCATGTAAATACAGTTATCTCAGACTAGACAAAGGCACCAAAAACATACACCAAAAACAAAAACAAAAAGGGTGGGGAGGAGATAGCCTCTTCAACAAATGGTGCTGGGAAAACTGGAAATCCATATGTAGCAAAATGAAATTAAACCTCTCTCTTTTACTCTACCCTGCACAAAAATCAACTCAAAGTGGATCAAAAACAGGCACTAGAACAGAGACCCTGTACCTAATAGAAGAAAAAGTGGACCCAAATCTCCACCATGTCAGTTTAGGAACTGACTCCCTTAACAAGATTTCTAAAGCTACAAAAAGTAGAATTAAGAATCAATAAATGGGATGGAATCAAACTAAAAAGCTTCTTCACAGCAAAGGAAACAATTAATTACATGAAGAGAGAGTCTACCAGAATGGGAAGCAATTTTTACCCATGCATCTCAGATAGAGCATTGATCTCCAGAATATATAAAGAACTCAAAAAACGGAACACCAAAAAAACCAACCCAATCAATAAATGGGCAAAAGAACTGAACAGACACTTCACAGAAGAAGAAATATAATCAATCAACAAATATATGAAAAAATGTTCAACATCTCTAGCAATCAGAGAAATGCAAATCAAAACTACACTGGGACAGCCTAGTCAGAATGGCAATTATCAAGAATACAAGTGACAATAAGTGTTGGTGAGGATGTGGGGGAAAAGGTACACTCATACATTGTTGGTGGGATTGCACATTGGTGCAACCACTCTGGAAAGCAGTATGGAGATTCCTCAGAAAACTTGGAATGGACCCACCATTTGACCCAGTCATCCCACTCCTAGGCTTATACCCAAAAGACTTAAAATCAGTATAGTACAGTGACACAGCCACATCAATGTTTATAGCAGCTCAATTCACAATAGCTAGGCTATGCAACCAACCCAGGTACCCTTCAACAGATAAATGGATAAAGAAACTGTGATATATACACACAATGTAATATTACTCAGTCTTGAAGAAGAAGGAAATTATGGCATTTGCTGGTAAATGCATGGAATTGGAGAATATTATGCTAAGCAAAATAAGCCAATCCCAAGGAACCAAAGGCAGAATGCTTTCTCTGATATGCAGATGCTAACTCATAATAATGTGGGGGAGAGGAGAATAGTTGCATTTTGGACTAAACAGAGAAGAGTGAATGGAGAGGAGGGGCATAGGGGTAGGAATGATAAGTAGAATGAATCAGATATTATTACCCTATATGCATATATGATTACCTGTATAACTTTACATCATGTACAATCAGGCAAATGAGAAATTATACTTCATTTATGTATGATGTGTCAAAATGCATTCTATTGTCATGTATAACTAATTAGAACAGATTAACATAAATAAATAAATCAATAAAAGATACTGAAGTAATTCCAATGTCTAAGATATAGTTATTTAAAAAAACAGTGCCATAATAGCTATATGTCAATGAGGAGAAGGAAATTAACTTAGATCCCTATCTCACACCACATACAAAACTTAAAATGGATGAGATGTAAACATAAAAATATAATTATGAATATTTAAAAAAATAGAATAACATTGTTTGACCTTGGTAACAATTTCTTAGACCACAAAAAGTAATAAGAGAGAGAATAATTGGACTTCATCAAAATTAAAAACTTCTGTTTTTTTGAAAGACACTAAGAAACCAAAATGCCAAACCATAGCCTAGGAGAAAATATTTACAAATATATATTGAACAAAGGTGTTTATCCAAGATATATATTTTAAAAACTCTTATAACTCAGTAAAAAGAAGGGAGACTATCTAACTTTAGAAACAACAAATTAATTGATTGGACACTTCAAGAAAGAAAACATGCAAATTTCCAATAGTTACAAGAAGGTATTCAATATTATTTGGTATTATGAAAATGCTAATTAAAACCACAAAGTGTGTACAATCATTAGAATGACCAAAACTTTTTATTTGTTCTTTTTAGATATACATGACAGTTGAATATATTTTGACATATTATACATACATGGAATGTAACTTCCCATTCTTGTGGATGAACATGATGTGGCATTACACTGGTTGTGTATTTATATACGAACATAGGAAAGTTATGTCTGATTCATTCTACTGTGTTTTCTATCCTCATTCCCCTTCCCTTCCCTTCATTCACTTTTGTCCAAGCCAATGAACTTCTATTATACCCCACTACCCTATTGTGTGTTAGCATCTGCATACAGAGAGAATATTTGACCTTTGGTTTTGGGGATTGGCTATTTTACTTAGCATGATAGTTTCCAGTTCCATCCACTTATGCCATAATTTCATTCTTCTTTAAGTAATATTACATTGTGTGTATATATCACAATTTCTTTATCCATTTATCTGTTAAAGGGTACCTGGGTTGGTTGCATAGCCTAGCTATTGTGAATTGAGCTGCTATAAACATTGATGTGGCTGTGTCACTGTACTATACTGATTTTAAGTTTTTTGGATATAAGCCTAGGAGTGGGATGACTGAGTCCAATGGTAGCTCCAATACAAGTTTTCTGAGGAAAATCCATACTGCTTTCCAGAGTGGTTGCACCAATGTGCAATCCCACCAACAATGTATGAGTGTACCTTTTCCCCTACATCCTCACCAACACTTATTGTCACTTGTGTTCTTGATGATTGCCAGAATGTCCAAATTTTTAAAAACTGACAATCAAGTTTCGGTGAGAATATGGGATATTCATATCTTGCTATGGGAAGGCCGAATGGTGCAACCAATTTAACACAATTGATTTATTTCTCAAGAGTTTAACACATACTTACCCTATAACCCAGCAATTCTACCCTTGGGTTTTTATTTAAGAGAAATGAAAACATGTGTCAAAACAAAGACATGTAATGAATATTTATAGGAAATTTATTCATAATAGCCAAAAAAAAAAAAAAAGGAAAAGCCCAAATGTCCATCGACAGGTGAATAAACAAATGGTTGCACTTCTGCAGAATGCAATACTATTCAGCAATAGAAAAGAGTGTACTGTTGGTAAATGCACATTATGTATAAATCTCAAAAATGCAATGATTAGCAAAAGAAGCCCAATGCAAAAGAGTGCCCAGTTCATGTGGCTCTTAAAAAGTTACATCTAAGTTTTAGGAACACAGCAGATCAATAGTTACCTGGGGCTTGGAGTGGGGAGATGGAATGGGGAAGGACACAGGGAACATGATGAAATGTTCTTCAGTTTGCTTGTACTGGTGATTGCATGGAGTACATATGCTGGTTAGAATTAAGTAAGATTTATGCTTAAAATGGGTTTGTTTTTATTGTATGTAAATGATACCTCCATGGAGTTGATTGTTTCAAAAACTCTATTAACTCTGGTCACTGAGACTAGTGCTCCAGTGGAAGGTAAGAAGGGAACTCTTCTCAATAGTACTTTGGTAAGTAGGTCTTTTAGGTCAATGTGCTATTACTGGTCAATATGACGTTCACGTTTGGAGTGTTCATTGGAATAGTCGAGAGAAACATTATTTAGGAATCTTATGAAAGTTAACATAAATTGAAGGGGATTTTGCATATTAGCATAAGTAAGTGAAAAGAAAGTATATAGAAATACAGCCCACAAAGTGAGTTTAGTTCCCAAGGACTACTGTAACAAAATACCACAAACAAGATGACTTAAAACAACATGGATTTATTGTCTCACAGTTCTGGAAGCTAGAAATCAGAAACCAAGGCATTAGCAGGACCATGCTTCCTTTGAAATCTGTGGAGGAACATTTCTCTGCTTTTTCCCAGTCTCTGGTTCTTTGCTGCAGTCTCTGGCTTTCCTTGGACAGCAGGTGCATAACTCTAGGAAGGACAGGGCCAAGGGTCAGGGCACAGAAAATTTCTCCAGTCAGACTAGCATACCTGAAGACAAGGAAGCATGAGAAGAATATAGCACGTTCAGGACATATTGACAGCTCAGTGTTAATGGGTGGCAGGTTGCATGGCGTTATGAGGAAGAGCAGAGAAAAATCCTAGAATAATATATGGGGCCAGATAATGATCAGTTTTATGCACCATTGTAGAAATTTAGGTCTTATCCTATGGCAAATATAAAGTCAATTAAAAGCTTTTAAGCAAAGAGGCAATAATTTATATTTGTAAGCAGGAAAATTATAACCATATTCATGCAATTTATTAAAATGAGTCTAAAAAAGAGCCTTCCTCAATCAAGGCAATAGCAATTGAACAGGAAAATAAGAAGAAGTTTTAGGAAATATTTAAAAGGAAGAATTATTGCAAACAGTGACTGAAGAGAAGGGAGCAGTCCCTAAGTATTTTAAAGCATCAAGTGCATGAGAGAAGATGGGTAAGAAAATGACATTTAAATATTTAGATTATTTATTTATGTTCCTCTTTTTTGTACGAATGGATTTGGGGGTGCTTTACAGGGAAACATCACAACAGTTTAAAATATAAAATAAATGAGAAAATGGAGATGAAGAGAAGTAAATTGAAGTCAAGATTTAAATTTGGGGGGGCTGGGGTTGTGACTCAGTGGTAGAATGTTTGCCTAGCATATGTGAGGCACTGGGTTCAATTCTCAGCACCACAAATAAATAAGTAAATAATATAAAGATCTATCAATAACTAGCCCAATATATTTTTAAAAGATTTAAATTTGGCATCCAAAATGTGTGCGGCATGATGTATACAATCACATGATATGAGACAGATTTGGTTTGGAATTTCTTAATGGCCAGAGCAAAGAGAGAAATCATCTCTTGGCAATATTCACAGTGTCCAAGGAGTACAGATAAAAACCCAGCTTTCTCTGGCCCTGACAATGGAAAAAAAGTTCTTGGAGAAAAGAGTCAAAATGGTACACATCAAGCTGGAAGAGCCATTGGGACAAGTGGAGACAGATTCAAATATGAATCCAGAGTTCAAGAGAGAGGTCGGGTGTGACAATCCAGGCTTGGGAATCATTGCCACAGATGCATATGAACTTCAAAATTTTTCACTGTTACCTCATTTGCCACTGCAAGAATTTCATTAGCAGTAGAAATACATTTTCTTCTATTAAAAATTAGAACATTAAAAATTATCAGTGAGGAAAGTCATCCTGGGGTTTCAAGATGGCAGACTAGAGGGCGGCTGCATTTCATGTTGCTCCAGGACGCAGGATTCAAAAGAGGAGATAGTGAGAGACTTGGGACCAACTCAAAGCCGACGGGTGAGTCTCTCCCGGTAGAGAGGCGTCCTGGATGGGGCGGTAGCCCCAGAACGCAGGGAACTTTGTGAAGTAGAGTCCCCCGGTGAGATGCCCCTCCCCCCCACTGGAGCGGTAAACACGGACAGCGGGGATCATCGTAGAGGAGGCAGCTCAGCACAGCGCTTGGACTCGGAGCAAAAACTGGGGCTCCGGGCAGCTGCCTAAGGAGGAGCTGCGTGGTGAGCTGTTTAGACTCAGAGTGACCGCTTCTAAACACCAGGGGGCTGCCCAGAGGAAGAGGAGGAGCGCGGCGCGTCACTTGGTCTAGGAGTGACTGCCTAGGGCTATGGGCGGTTGGCAGGAGGAGGAGACGCGAAGTGAGTTGCTTGGACTCCTAGTGACTGCGTTGGAACACCAGGCGGCTGTCCAGAGAAAGAGGTGTGTGGCGGGTCTCTGGGTCTCAGAGCTATTGTACGGGACTCCAGGTGGCGGCTCAGAGGAGGGGCCGCATAGCCAGGCGATTAGGTGCAGAGCAGGGTCCCAGGACCTAGGTGGCTTCTTGGTGGAAGAGCCACACAGAGACACGCCTAGGGGCGGAGCGAAGTTTCCAGGACTACGGGCAGCTTCTCTGAGGAAAGGCAGCCTAAGGAGACTCATCTGCGAAGGGTGAGGCTCCCAGGCCCAGGAGGTAGGTCTGGGCCCCGGGGAACGTTGCAGAGGAAGACAGCCCAGCCCAGGCGGTAGTTGTAGATGAGGGGAACCTCTAGAAGGGGAACTGGCCAGCGAGACCTTCCCACCGGGTGAGTCTTCCCTGCCGGGTGAGGTTTTCCCACAAGGACGGTAAAACCAGAGACACAGGCACAAACAGGCCTTGCCTCAGCCTGCAGCCTAGTTCCCCTTTGGATGACCATTGGTCAACAAGTGGAGGCACCTCTGCCCACCAGCAGGGAATATACCACACCTGAGGGTCACCACCCCTAGAGAGGCAGCTTCCTTGTGGAGCACCACATTATCAACTTCCTCCAAGACTTCAGGCTACTGAAGGATAAGAGGGAATATACTAGCAATCTTCAGGGACATTATAAGTCAATAGAGGAAATCTGCAATATCTTAATGACCCACTGATTCCTGAACAATATGAGAAAACAAGGGAAGAAAATGCCCCAAACAAATCTAGATGTTACATCAATAAAATCGAACGACAGCATGGCAGAAGAAATGACAGAAAGGGAGTTCAGAATGTACATAATTAAAATGATCAGGGAAGCAAACGATGAGATGAAAGAGCAAATGCAGGCATTGAAGGAGGAGATGAAAGAGCAAATGCAGGCATTGAATGATAGCACCAATCGACAGTTAAAAGAGCAAATACAGGAAGCAAAAGATCATTTCAATAAAGAGTTAGAGATATTGAAAAAAAATCAAACAGAAATCCTTGAAATGAAGGAAATAATAAACCAAATTAAGAACTCCATAGAAAACATAACCAATAGGATAGAACACCAGGAAGACAGAACCTCAGATATCGAAGACAAAATATTTAACCTTGAAAACAAAGTTGAACGAACAGAGAAGATGGTAAGAAATCATGAACAGAATCTCCAAGAACTATGGGATATCATGAAAAGGCCAAATTTGAGAATTATTGGGATTGAGGAAGGCTTAGAGAAACAAACCAAAGGAATGAACAATCTATTCAATGAAATAATATCAGAAAATTTCCCAAATCTGAAGAATGAAATGGAAAATCAAGTTCAAGAGGCTTATAGGACTCCAAATACACAAAATTACAACAGACCCACACCAAAGCACATTATAATGAAAATACCTAACATACAAAATAATGACAGAATTTTAAAGGCTGTGAGAGAAAAGAACCAAATTACATTCAAGGGGAAACCAATACGGATATCAGCAGATTTTTCAATCCAGAACCTAAAAGCTAGAAGGCCCTGGAACAACATTTTTCAAGCTCTGAAAGAAAATGGATGCCAACCAAGAATCTTATACCCAGCAAAACTTACCTTCAAATTTGACGATGAAATAAAATCATTCTATGATAAACAAAAGCTAAAAGTATTTACAAAAAGAAAGCCAGCATTACAGAATATTCTCAGCAAAATATTCCATGAGGAAGAGATAAAAAACAAAGAAACAAACCAGCAAAAGGAGGAATTATCCTAAAGGAACTGTCAAATAAAGGAGGAACCAAGTTGTGTCAAAAAAATAAATAAAGGCCTCTGGGATCAGGGCAGGGCAGCCAGAGACCTCTTCAGGTGGCTCTGCCCACTCTGGCCGCAGGCTCTCTTCACGGGGAAATCCAAGATGGCAGCCTAGAGGGAGACTGCACCCCCAGTCGCTCCAGAACCCAGGAGTTAAGAAGGGGAGGCATTGAGAGACTCGGACTGAAATAGAGCCACAGGTGAGTCTGCCCACTGGGTAAAGCTCGGCCCGGGTGGCAGGCCCAGATAGAGGTGGCTTATCGGAGCCAGGCAGGGCAGCTAGAGTCTTCCACAGGCAGCCCTGCGACTCCGGCAGTGGGCCCCGCCCACACAGCCAGCTTCTCCAGGTTCCCAGAGCGGGCCCGCTAGAGAGAGCCTTTCTGACCAGAACAAGCTCCAAGTCCTGGAGCCAGCACAGCACAGCGTGCTCTGGCACACAAGCTGCTTCAGGGACCAGGATAGGGCAGCCAGAGACCTCCCCAAGTAGCCTGGACCCCTGCGGTGGGAGGTGCCTTTCAAGTCTAGCTTCTCAGACCAGACCGCCCAGTGAGAGGTTTTCTACATAGAACCAGCCACAAGCCCCCGAACCAACGGAGAGCTTCGATCCGCAAGCAGCCTCTGGGATCAGGGCAGGGCAGCCAGAGACCTCTTCAGGCGGCTCTGCCCACTCCGACCACAGGCTCTCTTCACGGGACGATCCAAGATGGCGGCCTAGAGAGTGACTGCACCCCCAGTCGCTCCAGAACCCAGGAGTTAAGAAGGTGATGCATTGAGAGACTCGGACTGAAATAGAGCCACAGGTGAGTCTGCCCACTGGGTAAAGCTCGGCCCAGGTGGCAGGCCCAGATAGAGGTGGCTTATCGGAGCTGGGCAGGGCAGCTAGAGTCTTCCACAGGTAGCCTTCCACACTCCGGCAGTGGGCTCCTCCCACACGGCCAGCTGCACGGTGCAGGCCCACAGTGAGAGCCTTTCCGCACAGAGCCAGTTCCAAACCGTGGAACCAGTAGGGGGCTAGGGCAGTTTTCTTCAGGTGCGCTGCATTATCAGATTCCTCCAAGACATCAGGCTACTGAAGGCTGGGTGGTGATACACTGGAAATCTATCGGGACACTATAAGCCAATAGCGGAAAACTGCAATATCTCAGGGTCCCACTGACAGCTGACCAATATGAGAAAACAAGGGAAGAAAATGTCCCAAACAAACCTAGAAACTACATCAATAAAACCCAATGACAGCACAACAGAAGAAATGTCAGAAAGGGAGTTCAGAATGTACGTAATTAAAATGATCAGGGAAGCTAATGAGGAGATGAAAGAGCAAATGCAGGCATTGAAGGAGGAGATGAAAGAGCAAATGCAGGCATTAAATGATCGCACCAATCAACAGTTAAAAGACCAAATATGGGAAGCAAGAGATCATTTCAATAAAGAGTTAGAGATACTGAAAAAAAACCAAACTGAAATCCTTGAAATGAAGGAAACAATAAACCAAGTTAAAAACTCCATAGAAAGCATAACCAATAGGATAGAACACCTGGAAGACAGAACCTCAGACATTGAAGACAAATTATTTAATCTTGAAAGCAAAGTTGGCCAAACAGAAAAGATGGTAAGAAATCATGAACAGAATCTACAAGAATTATGGGATATCATGAAAAGGCCAAATTTAAGAATTATTGGGATTGAGGAAGGCTTAGAGAAACAAACCAAAGGAATGAACAATCTATTCAATGAAATAATAACAGAAAATTTCCCAAATCTGAAGAATGAAATGGAAAACCAAGTACAAGAGGCTTATAGAACTACAAACATACAAAATTACAACAGACCCACACCAAGGCACATTATTATGAAAATACCTAACATACAAAATAAAGACAGAATTTTAAAGACTGAGAGAGAAAAGAATCAAATTACATTCAGAGGGAAACCAATAAGAATATCAGCAGATTTTTCAATCCAGACCCTAAAAGCTAGAAGGGCCTGGAACAACATATACCAAGCCCTGAGAGAAAACGGATGCCAACCAAGAATCTTATACCCAGCAAAACTTACCTTCAAATTTGACGATGAAATAAGATCCTTCCATGATAAACAAAAGCTAAAGGAATTTACAAAAAGAAAGCCAGCATTACAGAACATTCTCAGCAAAATATTCCATGAGGAAGAGATGAAAAACAACGATGCAAATCAGCAACAGGAGGCGCTACCCTAAAGGAATAGCCAAATAAAGGAGAAACCAAATCATGTCAAATATGAGTCAATTGACTGGGAATACAAATCATATCACAATAATAACCCTGAATGTTAATGGCCTGAATTCATCAATCAAAAGACACAGACTGGCAGATTGGATTAAAAAGAAAAATCCAACAATATGCTGCCTGCAAGAGACTCATCTCATAGAAAGAGACACCCATAGACTAAAGGTGAAAGGATGGGGAAAAACATACCATGCACACGGACACAGCAAAAAAGCTGGAGTATCCATCCTCATCTCAGATAATGTGGACTTCAAACCAAAACTAGTCAGAAGGGATAAAGAAGGACATTACATGCTGCTTAAGGGAAGCATAAATCAGCAAGACATAACAATCATAAATATCTATGCCCCGAACATTGGCTCATCCACGTACGTCAAACAAATCCTTCTCAATTACAGAAATCAAATAGACCACAACACAATAATACTAGGCGATTTTAACACACCTCTCTCACCACTGGATAGATCGTCCAAACAAAAATTGAATAAAGAAACCATAGATCTCAACAACACAATCAACAATTTAGACTTAACGGACATGTATAGAATATACCATCCAACAAAGAACGAATACACTCTCTTCTCAGCAGCACATGGATCCTTCTCTAAAATAGACCATATTTTATGCCACAAAGCTACTGTTAGCAAATACAAGAAGATAGAGATACTACCTTGTACTCTATCAGATCATAATGGATTGAAATTAGAAATAAATGACAGAATAAAAAACAGAAACTTCTCCAATACCTGGAGATTAAATAATATGCTATTATATGATGAATGGATAACAGAAGACATCAGGAGGGAAATGAAAAAATTCTTAGAAGTAAACGAGAACAAAGACACATCATATCAAAATCTCTGGGACACTATGAAAGCAGTACTTAGAGGAAGATTTATTTCATGGGGCGCATTCAAAAAGAGAAGTAGAAATCAACAAATAAACGACTTAACCCTACAGCTCAAAGCGCTAGAAAAAGAAGAGCAGACCAATACCAAAAGTAGTAGAAGACAGGAAATAGTTAAAATCAGAGCCGAAATCAACGAAATCGAAACAAAAGAAACAATTGGAAAAATTAACAAAATAAATAGTTGGTTCTTTGAAAAAATAAATAAAATTGATAAACCCTTAGCCACACTAACAAAGAGAAAGAGGGAGAAAACTCAAATTACTAAAATTCAGAATGAACAAGGAAACATCACAACAGACACGAGTGAAATTCAAAACATAATTAGAAGCTATTTCGAAAATCTATACTCCAACAAAACAGAAAACCTCGAAGACATCAACAAATTTCTAGAGACATATGAATTACCTAAACTGAACGAGGAGGACATACACAACTTAAATAAACCAATTTCAAGAAGAGGTCATCAAAAGCCTACCAACAAAGAAAAGTCCAGGACCACATGGGTTCTCAGCCGAGTTCTACAAAACCTTTAAAGAAGAGCTCATTCCAATACTCCTCAAACTATTCCATGAAATAGAACAGGAGGGAACCCTCCCAAACTCATTCTATGAAGCCAATATGACACTGATACCTAAACCAGACAGAGACACATTGAGGAAAGAAAATTTCAGACCAATATCCTTAATGAACATCGATGCAAAAATTCTCAACAAAATTTTAGCAAATCGCATACAAATATATATTAAAAAGATAGTGCACCACGATCAAGTGGGTTTTATCCCAGGGATGCAAGGTTGGTTCAACATTCGGAAATCAATAAATATCATTCACCATATCAACAGACTTAAAGTTAAGAATCACATGATTATTTCAATAGATGCAGAAAATGCATTCAATAAAATACAGCATCCCTTCATGCTCAAAACACTAGAAAAAATTGGGGTAGTGGGAACATTCCTTAACATTATAAAGGCAATCTACGCTAAGCCCATGGCTAATATCATTCTAAATGGTGAAAAACTGAAAGCGTTCCCCCTAAAAACTGGAACAAGGCAGGGATGCCCTCTTTCACCACTTCTATTCAACATCGTCCTTGAGACTCTAGCCAGAGCAATCAGACAAACCAAAGAAATTAAAGGGATACGAATAGGAAAAGAAGAACTCAAACTATCCCTGTTCGCTGATGACATGATTATATATTTAGAGGAACCTGGAAATTCCACCAGAAAACTTTTAGAACTCATAAGTGAATTCAGTAAAGTAGCAGGTTACAAGATCAATGTTCATAAATCCAATGCATTTTTATACATAAGTGATGAATCTTCAGAAAGAGAAATTAGGAAAACTACCCCATTCACAATAGCATCGAAAAAAATAAAATACTTGGGAATCAATCTCACAAAAGAGGTGAAAGACCTCTACAATGAGAACTACAGAGCACTAAAGAAAGAAATTAAAGAAAACCTTAGAAGATGGAAAGATCTCCCATGTTCCTGGATAGGCAGAATTAATATTGTCAAAATGGCTATACTACCCGAAGTGCTATACAGATTCAATGCAATTCCAATTAAAATCCCAATGATGTACCTTGCAGAAATAGAGCAAGCAATTATGAAATTCATCTGGAAGAAAAAAAAAACCTAGAATAGCTAAAGCAATCCTCAGTAGCAAGAGCGAAGCAGGGGGTATTGCAATACCAGATCTTCAACTCTACTACAAAGCAATAGTAACAAAAATGGCATGGTATTGGTACCAAAATAGACAGGTAGATCAATGGTACAGAATAGAGGACACAGACACAAACCCAAATAAATACAATTTTCTCATACTAGACAAAGGTTCCAAAAATATGCAATGGAGAAAAGATAGCCTCTTCAACAAATGGTGCTGGGAAAACTGGAAAACCATATGCAATAGAATGAAATTAAATCCCTATCTCTCACCCTACACAAAACTCAACTCAAAATGGATCAAGGACCTCGGAATCAGACCAGAGACCCTGCATCTTATAGAAGAAAAAGTAGGTCCAAATCTTCAACTTGTTGGCTTAGGATCAGACTTCCTTAACAGGACTCCCATAGCACAAGAAATAAAAGCAAGAATCAACAATTGGGATAGATTCAAACTATAAGCTTTCTCTCAGCAAAGAAAACTATCAGCAATGTGAAGAGAGAGCCTACAGAGTGGGAGAATATCTTTGCCAACCATACCTCAGATAGAGCGCTAATTTCCAGAATCTATAAAGAACTCAAAAAATTCTACACCAAGAATACAAATAATCCAATCAACAAATGGGCTAAGGAAATGAACAGACACTTCACAGAAGAAGATGTACAAGTAATCAACAGATATATGAAAAAATGTTCAACATCCCTAGTAATAAGGGAAATGCAAATCAAAACTACCCTAAGATTTCATCTCACCCCAATTAGAATGGCGATTATCAAGAATACAAGCAACAATAGGTGTTGGCGAGGATGTGGTGAAAAAGGAACACTCATACATTGCTGGTGGGGTTGCAAATTAGTGCAGCCACTCTGGAAAGCAGTGTGGAGATTCCTCAGAAAGCTTGGAATGGAAACACCATTTGACCCAGCTATCCCACTCCTTGGCCTATACCCAAAGGACTTAAAATCAGCATACTACAGAGATACAGCCACATCAATGTTCATTGCTGCTCAATTCACCATAGCCAGATTGTGGAACCAACCTAGATGCCCTTCAGTTGATGAATGGATAAAGAAACTGTGGCATATATATACAATGGAATATTACTCCGCAATGAAGAATGATAACGTTATGGCATTTGTAGGCAAATGGACGAAATTGGAGAATATCATGCTAAGTGAGATAAGCCAATCTCAAAAACTAAAGGACGAATGATCTCGCTGATAAGCGGATGAGGACATATAATGGGGGATGGGAGGGGTTAGCATTAGGTTTAGGGTTAGGTTTAGGGTTAGGGATAAGGAGAGCGGTAAGAATGAAGGAAAGAAGGACTGTATAGAGGGAAAAGAGGGGTGGGAGGGGTGGGGGAGAAGGGAAAAAAAAATAAACATCATTGCCCTATGTAAACGTATGATTACACAAATGGTATGCCTTGACTCTATGTACAAATAGAGAAACAACATGTATCCCATTTGTATAAAATAAAAATAAATAAATAAATAAATAAATAAATAAATAAAATTTTAAAAATGAACCAAATGACTGGGAATACAAATCATATCTCAATAATAACCCTGAATGTTAATGGCCTGAATTCATCAATCAAAAGACAGACTGGCAGATTGGATTAAAAAGAAAGATCCAACAATATGTTGCCTGCAAGAGACTCACCTCATAGAAAGAGATACCCATAGACTAAAGGTGAAAGGATGGGGAAAAACATACCATGCACATGGACTCAGCAAAAAAGCTGGAGTATCCATCCTCATTTCAGATAATGTGGACTTCAAGCCAAAGTTAGTCAGAAGGGATAAAGAAGGACATTTCATAATGCTTAAGGGAAGCATAAATCAGCAAGATATAACAATCCTAAACATCTATGCCCCAAACAGTGGCTCATCCATGTATGTCAAACAAATCCTTCTCAATTTTACAAACCAAATAGACCATAACACAATAATACTAGGTGATTTTAACACGCCTCTCTCACCATTGGACCGATCTTCCAAACAAAAATTGAACAAAGAAACCATAGATCTCAATAACACAATCAATAATTTAGACTTAACAGACATTTATAGAATATACCATCCAACCAAGAGCGAATACACTTTCTTCTCAGCAGCACATGGATCCTTCTCTAAAATAGACCATATATTATGCCACAAAACTAATGTTAGCAAATACAAGAAGATAGAGATACTACCTTGTAGTCTATCATATTATAATGGATTGAAGTTAGAAATAAATGAAAGAGTAAAAAACAGAAACTACTCCAACATCTGGAGATTAAACAATATGCTCTTATATGATGAATGGGTAACAGAAGATATTAGAAAGGAAATTAAAAAATTCTTAGAGATAAATGAGAACAAAGAAACATCATATCAAAATCTCTGGGATACTATGAAAGCAGTACTTAGAGGAAAATTTATTTCATGGAGCGCATTTAATAAAAGAAGTAAAACTCAACAAATAAACGACCTAACACTACAGCTCAAAGCCCTAGAAAAAGAAGAACAGACCAACACCAAAAGTAGTAGAAAACAGGAAATAGTTAAACTCAGAGCTGAAATCAATGAAATTGAAACAAAAGAAACAATACAAAAAATTGACAAAATAAATAGTTGGTTCTTCGAACAAATAAACGAAATTGATAAACCTTTAGCCACACTAACAAAGAGAAGACGAGAGAAAACCCAAATCACCAAAATTCGGAATGAACAAGGAAATATCACAACAGACACGACTGAAATACAAAACATAATTAGAAGCTATTTTGAAAATCTATACTCCAACAAAACAGAAAACCTCGAAGACATCAACAGGTTTCTAGAGACATATGAATTGCCTAAACTGAACGAGGAGGACATACACAATTTAAATAGACCAATTTCAAGTAATGAAATAGAAGAAGTCATCAAAAGCCTACCAACAAAGAAAAGTCCAGGACCACATGGGTTCTCAGCCGAGTTCTACAAAACCTTTAAAGAAGAGCTCATTCCAATACTTCTCAAAGTATTCCATAAAATAGAAGAGGAGGGAACCCTCCCAAACTCATTCTATGAAGCCAATATTACCCTGATACCTAAACCAGACAGAGACACATCGAGAAAAGAAAATTTCAGACCAATATCCTTAATGAACATCGACACAAAAATTCTCAACAATATTTTAGCAAATCGCATACAAAAACATATTAAAAAGATAGTGCACCAGGGATGTAAGGTTGGTTCAACATCAGGAAATCAATAAATGTAATTCACCATATCAATAGACTTAAAGTTAAGAATCACATGATTATTTCAATAGATGCAGAAAAAGCATTTGATAAAATACAGCACCTCTTCATGCTCAAAACACTGGAAAAAATAGGGATAGTGGGAACATTCCTTAACATTGTAAAGGCCATCTATGCTAAGCCCATGGCTAATATCATGCTAAATGGTGAAAAACTGAAAGCATTCCCCCTAAAAACTGGAACAAGGCAGGGATGCCCTCTTTCACCACTTCTTTTCAATATCATCCTTGAAACTCTAGCCAGAGCAATTAGACAGGCCAAAGAAATTAAAGGGATACGAATAGGAAAAGAAGAACTCAAACTATCCCTGTTTGCTGATGATATGATTGTATACTTAGAGGAACCAGGAAATTCCACCAGAAAACTTTTAGATCTCATAAGTGAATTCAGTAAAGTAGTGGGATATAAGATCAATGCTCATAAATCTAAGGCATTTTTATACATAAGTGATGAATCTTCAGAAAGAGAAATTAGGAAAACTACCCCATTCACAATAGCATCGAAAAAAATAAAATACTTGGGAATCAATCTCACAAAAGAGGTGAAAGACCTCTACAATGAGAACTACAGAACACTAAAGAAAGAAATTAAAGAAAACCTTAGAAGATGGAAAGATCTCCCATGTTCTTGGATAGGAAGAATTAATATTGTCAAAATGGCCATACTACCCAAAGTGCTATACAGATTCAATGCAATTCTAATTAAAATCCCAATGATGTACCTTACAGACATAGAGCAAGCAATTATGAAATTCATCTGGAAGAATAAAAAACCCAGAATAGCTGAAGCAATCCTTGGCAGAAAGAGTGAAGCAGGGGGTATTGCAATACCAGATCTTCAACTCTACTACAAAGCAATAGTAACAAAAACGGCATGGTATTGGTACCAAAATAGAAAGGTGGATCAATGGTACAGAATAGAGGACACGGACACAAACCCAAATAAATACAATTTTCTCATACTAGACAAAGGGGCCAAAAATATGCAATGGAGAAAAGATAGCCTCTTCAACAAATGGTGCTGGGAGAATTGGAAATCCATATGCAACAGAATGAAACTAAACCCATATCTCTTACCATGCATGAAACTAAACTCAAATTGGATTAAGGACCTCAGAATCAGACCAGAGACCGTGCATCTTATAGAAGAAAAAGTAGGTCCAGAGCTTCAACATGTCGGCTTAGGACCAGAGTTCCTCGACAGGACTCTCATAGCACAAGAAATAAAAGCAAGAATTAATAACTGGGATAGATTCAAACTAATAAGCTTTCTCTCAGCAAAGGAAACTATCAGCAATGCGAAGAAAGAGTCTACAGAATGGGAGAAAATCTTTGTGAATCATACTTCAGATAGAGCACTAATCTCCAGAATCTATAAAGAACTCAAAAAACTCTACACCAAGAATGCAAATAATCCAATCGAGAAATGGGCTAAGGAAATGAATAGACACTTCACAGAAGAAGATCTACAAGCAATCAACAAACATATGGAAAAATGTTCAACATCTCTAGTAATAAGAGAAATGCAAATCAAAACCACCCTAAGATTCCATCTCACCCCAATTAGAATGGCGATTATCAAGAATACAAGCAACAACAGGTGTTGGTGAGGATGTGGGGAGAAAGGTACACTCATACATTGCTGGTGGGGCTGCAAATTAGTGCAGCCACTCTGGAAAGCAGTGTGGAGACTCCTTAGAAAACTTGGAATGGAACCACCATTTGACCCAGCTGTCCCACTCCTTGGCCTATACCCAAAGGACTTAAAATCAGCATATTACAGAGATACAGCCATATCAATGTTCATAGCTGCTCAGTTCACAATAGCCAGACTGTGGAACCAACCTAGATGTCCTTCAATTGATGAATGGATAAAGAAACTGTGGTATATACATACAATGGAATATTACTCAGCCATAAAGAATGATAAAATTATGGCATTTGCAGTCAAATGGATGAAATTGGAGAATATCATGCTAAGTGAGATAAGCCAATCTCAAAAAACCAAAGGACAAATGATATCACTAATAAGTGGATGATGACACATAATGGGGGATGGGAGGGGTTAGTGTTAGGGTTAGAGTTAGAGTTAGGGAGGGGGGCAAGAATGGAGGAAGGAAGGACTGTATAGAGGGAAACGAGGGGTGGGAGGGGTTGGGGGGGAAGGGAAAAAATAACAGAATGAGTCAAACAACATTACCCTATGTAAATTTATGATTACACAAATGGTATGCCTTTACGCCATGTACACACAGAGAAACAACATGTATCCCATTTGTTTACAATTAAAAAAAAAGAAAAAAAAAATTATCAGTGAAAGATTATGCCAAGAAAACCACCAAGTTCCATTTCTCAGAAGGAAAGTCAGATGATTCTAGACTTCATACACGGTAGAACTCTATGTGAGGATCAAACTTCACTTCCACACCTAAGACTGTCCAAGTCCCAACTTCGATCAACTGCAAAGGTGTGTTTTAGTCCCTACTGTGTAGGACAATGACTGAGAAGTTTTTGTCACCACTTCATTTAATGCTGTACATGTGTGTCTAGTTAGTTCAGTGCTGACGTAATGACTTTGGATGGAGGTCGGGTGGGGGAAGGCCAGATTCAGCCTTGCCCAAAACTTATTGTTTTTAAAGATAAACTAATGTTCACCATATGCCCACATATGCTTCCTTGAAAAGTAAGGTAAACTCTCAGATTTTCCCTGTTGCTGACTTAGAGAAAGAACATGTATGCAAGTGATTTAAAATCTTGAGTAACTCCATTCCCCTGTTTTGACTTAGAGCTATCAGCCCTATGCACAGAATCGAAGTATGGACCTGGAGAATCCACATGCATTTTAAGAGACATTTAAGGGAATTCATTGCTGGTGTTTAACTTTTTAAGCACATCCTGACGGCATCTGCCTAGAATTCCCCAGAAGCCACTGGATTCAAATCATTATCAGTTTCATATATAATATCTCTGAAACCATCTGGTTTGGAACAGTTTAGGGAACACAGTCAAGCAAAAATCCTTCTAGTAGCTCTATACCTTTTAATTATCTAAAGTGTTTTTCTCTTCACTGAGTAGAACATGTCAAAACTTTCACATCATTCTGTAGTCATTCTTAGCTTTATGATACAGTGCTTTGAAATATATCTGTCCTTATTTAAGCTAGGTTTGCATTTAAAATTAAGACACTTAAAAATAATATCCATTTAGCATGTCTTTATGGGGTAACACTACTAATTTTTAATGCTTCCATTATGAAGAGAGGGGAAATTCAGCTTCCCATCAGTAAGCAATTAATTTCAAAATCAATAAAATGATAAAGAAAATATTGGGACTCATTGACATCTGAGCTTCCCATACTCTCTTTCCTAAAGCAGAAATGTGATATTCACAAACAGCTATAGAGGCACAGTATGGAAAACGAATTCCAAAGAACAGCAGTGTAAATGCTGTATTTTGCTTTCAGCTTCGGCAGATTTTTATCTTGAGTAATAGCTTAAAAGATTAACCAGCTATTCATTTCATAAGCCTGAACACACACCTCACAGTAGAAAACAAATTGGCATTTGGAGTTCCTGGATAAAGTGCTATTCAAAGTGACTCCATAGTCATTAAAACATAGAGTTGGTTTTGTGAATGGCATCAGTGAAAAATCTTTCTCATGTAAAGAAAGCCGTAGGAATAAACTTTAAGTCAAAGGCAAGTTCTTCTGGTCCCTCATCCACAATGTTTATCCCAGTGGGATGTGATACAGTCTGTGCAATTGCTATGTTCCATAGTAATTATAAAGAGCAATAACATGTGGTATGAATAGAACACGTAACAAAGAACAGCAGTAGATGGTAAAATAAACCACTGGTTATGTCAAAACTAATAACTTATTGACTCATGCAGAGTCAATGAGTTAAGAGGTCAGATGAGCCCCGCGTTTAAGCCTTACTAATAATACACACGGCTTTTCTGGTTCGTCATTTTCAACAGTGCCTTCAGAACCATTTTAAGGATTATGTGAAATTGACTGGGTTTCATTAATGGCTTATGTGAGAACATGTGCTCATGACTTCGAAAGGAAGGTCCAAGATCGTCAATGTAAGCATATTCCTTTTTGCAGCTTCTGGGAAGAGGCAGAGTGTTCTAAGACCTCTTGTCATAAATACAGCATTCACTATCGTAGAAAACAGCATTCATCTCTTTTCGAAATGGAAGTAGTTGTACAATGTGACACCCAAAGCATCTTTAAAATGTTATGTATCATAGTGTACTTAAAAAAGCAGTGCACTTCTCATTGATCTTCCCATTTGACTTTGATTTAAAATGCAGATCTTTTCTTCCTATTGAAATCTTTGCATTTTTATTTATAAATACATGGGGGGGAATCCATTTCAGACATATGAAGCCTCATAAATTACATTTGGTAGTTGAAACAGTGTGCGCCTATGCCATGGATTGAACATCCTCCTTTATTAGAATGCTATTTATTGCCACCAGCTGCACTGCTTAGCTAAGAAAGTTCTTGACACTAGCGATTGCTTTTCAGCACCACTGCTTCCGGCTGCTAACAGGGGCTTCTATTTCCAAATGAAGCCACCCCTCTCAAGCTCTTCCTTCTGCTACACAGATACCTCCTGTCATGGTGATGCTGGGGAATGGATGGGGGATGGGACTCCACCCACTCGTGCTCTGTGATCTCCAAGGCTGTAAATCTCATGGCTTTGAGATTTCTCGCCTAATAGCACAGGCCTGAAAGCTGTCAAATGCATTCAGGGAATCTACCCAACAGTAATGGATTTTTCAAAATTAAGATGTGAATTTAGCTTGTGATCAAAGGGTGTTTCAGAGTCATCGGCGTGTATTTCAGAAGAGAAGCATAGCGCACATCAGCAGTAGACACTGGTCTCTATTTTATTACATTTTACAGCAGGAAAAACTAGACAAAGGTAATTACTCTTCTTCTGTTAAAGACTATTATTACACTTGCCTGAACAGTTAACCCTGCTGTTATTTTCTCTGCTGCCTGTGCCAATGGCATCCAGACCATCCAAGCAGGAAAGGTATAGAAATAAGGGTCTCAGCTCATTTCCGATTGCACAGTAAGTCCACTTTGAAAGGTAATCTTCCAAACCACAAATGTGTGCACCAACACACCAACACATTCTGTTATTTGTTGGCGGATCTGATCTGTGTCTGTGTCTTGCATGCGGTTTGAACACTGACTCTTTTTTTTTTTTTTTTTTTTTAATGCTTCCACACATAATTGGGCTCCCAGAGCCCACAGAGCTAACAGGGGCAGTCAGTGACAGGAGGAGACCTCCCTCTGTTAACATGGAAACAGAATTTCCCTGCTCTCCTCCAGAAAGGAAATTCCCTATAGGTCAAGGTTGAGGCTCTCTGCAGCGTGAGGAGGGCAAGATTACGTGGAAGATACCTTAACCCATGATCCTAGAGAGCTCTCCTGAAGTGGTGTCAGGCCCTCCAGGCTTCATGAGCAGCAAATTTCTCCCCTTGACTAAACAAGAGGACAAGCAGAAAATTGATTTCTAGATATTATCTTGAACATAAAGACTGAAAATTAGAACTTCAAGCCTCCTTGCCCCAACCAAAAGCTCAGGCAGAGAAAGGCCCTGAGTGTTCTTCTTTTCAGGTTTGGAAATACAACTGTTAAACCCTATCAAGATAAAAATCACTGCTCTTCTCCTTGGACTGGGCTTCTACTTCAACAGGGGATTGAGTTAAAACAATACAGCCCTATGGCCCTTACCAGCAGTATCTCTCACCTGAGGTTCATCAGCCATTCAGCAGGCAGGTAGCATTATCTGCATCATGACAGGGCAGAAACCACAGCACAAAATTGTCACCTCTGATTTCCCTGGTGCCATCCATTAGCTTGGAGGAGCAGACAGGGATATCTGACACTCAACTTGGATTTTTGTTTGTTGTGTTTTGTTTCCTTTGGGGCCAATCTTCAATGTCAGATTGAGTAGAAAAAGTGATAGAGATAACATGCAATTGAAAAGCATCACATGGAAAAGTGAAAATGCTAAATGAATGGGTGCTTGGTGGGTGTCTGAGTTGATAGCAGGAGCCTAAAGGAACAACCAGAGCCTCTGGACTTCCTGCTCAATAGCCATCTAGCAAAGAAAGAGGGAAATGGTATTTTAGCAAAACTTATTTCTTCAGGCGTGGTGGTGCATACATGTAATCCCAGCAATTCAGGAGGCTGAGGCAGGAGGATCTCAAGTTCAAGACCAACCTCAGCAACTTGGCAAGGCCTTACACAACTTAGACAGGACCTGTCTCAAAAAATAAAAAGAGCTGGAGATGTGGTTCAGTAGTTAAGCACTGGGTTCAATCTCCACTACTGGGGGAAAAAAGGCACTCATATTAGGCATTTTGGTAAAATGTCCCAAAAGTATGGCAGAAACAAAGAACAAAGATCAATTAAAAAAAAAAAAAAAAGGATTACCAAGAGAGGACAAAAAATTCTAGGAATGGAACGTTGGACCTCAGAGTGTAATTGAGTATATGGTTTGAGGAAATCAGGACAAACATGGTGACTATCTTCCTTCAAGATAAACTTGTATTTGAAATCTAAAGTAGCTAACTCTGCCCCATTCAGTAAAAACTCACTAGTGATATTATCAATGCACATTTTGGGGAGAAAAATATAGAAGTAAAAAAAATGTTCAAATATAAAGATAAGTTGGAATCTGTTTTCCCTCTGCTGTGTGGCAGTGATTGGTATTTATTCTGTAATCTCCATTCAACAAATACTTAATGTGTGTCTATGAGAGGCCAGGTGCTGCACCAGTGCTGTAGATCTCTGTATTCTAAATTTCCAAGACATTCCCTCAATTGTAGCTTTGATACTTAGCCAGTTTTGAAGCATCTATTGAACCAATTATTGGAAAGTCCACCCTCATTCGCTACATGTTTTAAAGTGCCTTTCACCAAGGCCTACCATCAATTTGTATGTTTCCTAACATTCTACATGCTATTGTAGATTTCTCTGTTAACCATGTACATTTTCCTCTTTAGAATTTCCAGTTGAGTTTAATTTAACTGTTATTAAGTAAAATGGGATTAACCAACAATTATTAGTTCTCTCATTTCATAAAAAAAATTAAATAGCTGAATTTAATTTTCAGTTCAGGAAAATATATACTTGTGAACAAATCAATTAATTGATACTCTGATGTTCTGCCACAATTTCTCCATTCATTATATCAGATCAGTACAATAAACATCTGTGAATGGCATTAGTAATTATCTTTTATCTCAAATGAACCCAGTAGAATGAAGAGACTCAGTCCACAAGATTTTTATCTTGGTTGTAAGAAAGTAAAATAAATAAATTTCAGTAGTTAATGCTCAACAGCATGAAAGAACAGAATAAAGTCAACTTAATGCTCACGGCATCCAGAACCAGACTGAGGTGGAATTCTGGCTTTGCTGCTGATTGACTGTGTGACACTGGACAAGTTGCATAACTTTTTAACGCCTCATCTGTGAAGCGAGCAAAGTGGCTTGCCACATTGAACTGTCCTGAGGAATGATGTGTTCTCTATATGCTAAGCATTCAATATATGTTAACTGTATGTATTCTGATGTCAAAATATTATCTTAAATGAACAAACATAAGAGAGTGTGCAACTATCTTCTGCTTGGTAGTGGCATAACACATAGTTTACAATTCTATGCCATCTCTTAATACATTCATTTGGCTTTCCTGATTAGATTAATCTCCTTTCTCCAAATATTATCCTCTTGCTTCATTTCCCTGCATATTAAGACCAAATACCTGCATCTTCCCCTCTTAGAGAGCCCCTGAAATCCCTCTTCCCACAGAACATTGCCTGACTTGTAAAAGTAAGATGATAAATCTCTTTCCCCTTCAGTTTCAACAAGCTACTTATACAACACAAACACTGAGCACACCGAAGCTTGTAAGTCAATGTTTACATTACATCCTAGCGAATGTTTTTTGCAATGTGCACTGTATAAATTGTAGGCTTCTTGCCAGGGTAGAAGCTTTGTACACTTGATTTGTTTCATAGATTCATATTGAACCATAGTTGAGGATAGGAGTGATGTTTTGAGAATACTTTGTATTGCCTAACACCCCCCAAAATTAGGGAAGAAGGCACATCTCAGGAAGAGAGCCTGACACTGAGAAGGATTCTAGGAGAAAGAGAACCACTTGAGAGATGTCGCTCAGTCAATCTCTGAGCCAGGAGAATATTGTCTTTAAAAAGGATGTCTGCCTAAAAGAAGATCAGAAGTCATGGCAGGTCTGCCTGAAAAGTGTGTACATGAAAAAGGCTGTCCTTAGTGGGAGAGCCTTCGTTCCCCTGACCCCAATGCTCAGTTCTATAAATGAGAGCATTTAGGCTGAGATCTCTGCTTTGCCATACTCCGGAGATAATTGTGAATCTCTTGTGTCAGTTAGCTTTTCATCAATGTGACAAAAGCCTGAGAAAGACAACTTGAAGGTTGAAAGATTTATTTGGGCTCCCGGTTTTAGAGGTCTCAGCCCATGGTCGGCTGCCTTCATCACTTTGGGCCTGAGGTGAGGCAGAACTTCATAGCAGAAGGGTGTGGCAGAGGAGGCTGATCATTTCATGGCAGCTGCCAGAAGGCAGAAAGAAAAAGAAACAGACCAAGCATAAGATATAATCTTATATAAAATATAGTTGGGGGCACTACCCAACTACCATTTCTTACCACTTCCCAATAGTCCATTCAGCTATGAATCTATCAGTTGATATTGATAAGGTTGGAGTCGTCAGAATCCAGTCACTTCCCCAAAGCCCCACCTCTAACATTGCTGCACTGGGGATTGAGACTTTTGGGGACATTCCAGATCCAAAGGATAATACCTCTCCATCAGAATCATATCACCTGTGTTGCTGTTTGCTATAGAAAGTTAAAAGGATTATTTGAGCCCCAGAAACCATGAAGGGTCCACTTTAAGGAAAGTACTAAAAGGTATCATCATATAAGATGGTGTTTCAAACCTGGCTACACAGTGGAATCACCAAGAAAGCTTTATAAATACTAATATTTGTTGGTATTTGTCTGGAGTGTGATCTGAGTATCAGGATTTAAAGCTCCCTGTGTAGTTGAGGAGCACTGATCTATACAGCAAATAAAATACCCTCAGCACCAATCAACAAAGGCAGTAAGAGTGTGCACTGTCTCCAGGATGTTTCGTGACTCAACTCTAGATGTGAATTGACAATAAAACACCCAGCCCCGGGACTAGACTCTTATTTGCCAATTAGTTGATCTACAGATATTTATTGAGCATTTACCATGTGCAAAAGTGGAGGTTGCTTCTCCAAAGGGATCATGTGACTTTTTCCATAAAAAAAAATCAAACCCTTTCTCTGAAAGCACTTTGCTTACTCAAAAATCTGTAACTTTCCACCCAGATTCTCCTCAAGGAAGGCTAGCTAATTATTACTGTGGTGATTTTTCTCTTTTCTGAGATTACGTAAAAATAAAGCAGCTGTGAGAAGATAAACTTACTTGTTTGAAATGGTTAGAAATAAGAAAAGAAGCATAAATATATACATTTGTTTTTCTATAATTCATAGTAAAGTGAAATTTGAAAGAAGTCAACAGGTCAACAAGCATTTGAGGAGAGTGGCTCACACTCATCTGTCTGGTTTTCTAGGAGCTGTGGCTTCACCAAAGAAGAAATGGTAATGGAAGAGAAGGAAGAAAACCAAGAAATAACAAGAACAGAAGTAGGGAAAGCAAGAAGCTAAAAGAGAGGTGGAGAGTTGAGGAAGATAAAAGAGAAAAGGAAAATGGATCACTTCATTACACAGGTTGACTGCTACCTGAAAAAGCATCTACTGGTGAATCTGCTTAAAAATGAAACCATAATTTCACAATAAATAGTCCCAAAGGGATTGCTTTAAAATAAAGTAAAAATTATGATAGCCAGGTGCAATGTCACAGCCCTGTAATCCCAGCTATTCAGGAGGCTGAGGTAGGACGATCACAAATTTGAGACCAGCCTCAGCAACTGAACATGACCTTGTCTCAAAAATACAAGGGTCTGGGGAGGTAGCTCAGTGGTAGAACACTAAGTGTGCAGAGACCTGGGTTCGATCCCCAGGACCACAAAACGATGACGATGATGATAATGATGATAAAGCAAATGTATTTCATTGTATTAGTAATGAAATATATTAGAATTCAGTTCAATACTTCTTAGAATCAAGAAGACTGAATCAAGTATTGATTTTTGTTTGTTGTTCTAATTTTCCTAATAAAATTGCAAGACAGAAAATACACTCATTATTTCACATTTCACTTCTATAGCACTGTACTGTTGCTTGGAAAACATTTGATATTTTTTTCACTTGGTTTTCCCAAGGGTGTCACTAAAACCTTTGATAATCACATTCTCTGTTTAGTAATCCTTCCTAATTTTTCTTTTCTAGTTGTCAAATAAACTCTACCAGATTGTTTTATGTTGAATAATGACTTAAAATGTAATTTTTGCAGTTCATCAAAATTACTTTCATAAAATCATAAAATTTCATAAAATTATACATTTTTTTTTGTACTGAGGATTAAACCAAGGGGCACTTTACCACTGAACTACATTCTCATCCCTTTTTTTTTTTTTTTAATTTGGATTTTAATTTTTTACAGACTGCATTTTGATTCATTGTACACAAATGGGGTACATAATTTCATTTCTATGGTTGTACACAATGCAGATTCATACCATTCGTGTAATCATACATGTACATAGGGCAATGATGTTTGTCTCATTCCACTGTTTTTCATACCCCCCTCCCTCTCTAAAGTTCTAAAGTTCCCCAATTGTTCTTTCGTTCCCCACCCCCAGCCCCATTATATATCATCCTCCACTTACCAGGGAAAACATTCGGCCTTTGGTTTTTTGGGGTTGGCTTATTTCACTTAGCATGATATTCTCCAATTCCATCCATTTATTTGCAAATGCCATAATATTATTCTTCTTTATGGCTGAATAGTATTCCATTGTGTATATATACCAGAGTTTCTTTATCCATTCATGTGTTGAAGGGCATCTAGGTTGGTTCCACAATCTAGCTATTGTGAACTGAACTGCTATAAATATTGATGTGGTTGCATCACTGCACAGTATGCTGATTTTAAGTCCTTTGGGTATAAACCAAGGAGTGGGATAACTGGGTCAAAAGGTGGGTCCATTCCAAGTTTTCTTAGGATTCTCCATACTGCTTTCCAGAGTGGCTGCACCAATTTGCAACTCCACCAGCAATGTAAAAGTGTGCCTTTTTTCCCACATCCACGCCAACATCTATTATTATTTGAGAAATAGTCTCATTAAGTTGCCAAGGTTGGTCTCTATCTTGCAATCTTCTTGCCTCAGCCTCCCCAATCACTAGGATTACAGGTATGTCCCACCACACTGGGCTTTAAAATTATACATCTTTTGAGCTATATGCAATTTTTTTCATATGGTCAACTTGTGTTATTTTGTATCATGTTGTTAACATTTTATAGCATTTGATGGTCAGTGGAAGACTAACCAAGGCATTGACATAATAGACTGATATAAATATTCTGGCAAGTCAGGAAATTAATTAATTTCTAAAGGATTACCTTTCCAAGAGCAAGAAACTGAACTCAAAAGTGAGTGTAGATTGTAAAAGATTAATAATCAGAGTTAAAGATAGCTGGGTATAAAAGGTATTGCTGGTGAATACATGATCAAATGATTTGAAACCAACCACTGATATGGCTCATTTTACCCAGTAGAAGTTATCTTACATGAGCCAAATGTGATTACACATGCCTGAATCCCAGCTACTCAGAAGGTTCAGTCAAGAGGATCACAAGTTCAAGGCCAGCCTAGTGAGACTTTGTCTCAAAAAAAAAAAAAAATTAAATGCCAGGAATATAACTCAGCGATAAAGTGCCCCTGGGTTCAATTCCCAGTACCAAAAAATAAAAAAATAAAAAAAACAACAACAACAAAACACACACACACACACACACACACACACACACACACACAAAATGTTATCTTACATGAGTTAAAAGCAGAACAACAAAAAAGGTCATAAACACCATGGAAGTTGTACTAGAAAATATTCAAGAGAAGTCTGCCTTTTATGTCCTAAGAACCTCTTATACCTATTCCATATTATTTGCTGCAATAAAGGCATATGCCCTACATATCACTTTCCATCATGCTTCAGTGAAACAATCTTCTGGGAAAAGGGCAGAGAGAATGGAGATATATCAAATGCCCTCTCTGCAACTGAACTCTCCCAATAAACTATGAAATCATATATATATATTAAATCATATATAGTTCAGTGTACACATATGAATGGGCAGAGTAAATGATTAAAATGTTCTCAGTTTATTATATCCAAGACTGATGTAGATTCTCAGGAGTTAAAGAAATTCAAGTGACTTCAAATCAATTTAACATAGTAAATGATATAGAATAAATCTAAAATTCTCAGGTTAAATGGCAGATGTCAAACAAGATTTGTGAAAGAAAATTTGTATGTTCAAAGCTCTTCTGCTTAAAAAATAAAACAACACAAACATACTTTATCAGTAAGCTCACAATGCAGAAGCAAAATAACAGTTTAATAGGGTTGAGGCATTGATTATCAGCATATTGTTTATTTTTATTTTTAGTGCATTATCATTATATGTAATAGTGGGGTTCATCTTGATGTACTCATAAATGTGTATAACATGGTTTTCTTCATTTCAGTCCCAATATTATCCTCTTTCCTCACCTCCCCCTTTTCCTTGATCCTCTTCCTCTACTCTATTGACCTTCCTTCTATTTATAGAGTTGTTTTTTTTTTTCCTTTTTTTTTTTATAGAGTTGTTTTAGTAATAGGAAAACAAGAAAATTTCTCGCAACTTTCTCACATTCCTCTTTAGCTATAAAGCAAAGAAATTCTCTTGTAAGCCATGGTGCAATATTCCTTTCCATCATGGAATCCTGAATCAAGTTTCTAGCCCCAAGAACCAGAAACAAGTGGCAATATGGTCAATTTGTGTAATCAGCCAATGCAGAGATCAGTCAACGCTGAAGGAAAATCATCCTGGGAATCTTATTATGCCCAATTTAAAATAATAAGCCAAATGAACCATTGGACTGAGGAACAGAAAGCACTATTTCTTGCTGCCAGTCTAAAGGGAACTGCTCTTATTGTGCTAAGCAATTTGTCAGAAAAAGGCAGAAAGAGCTCTCTAGTATTATTAGAACATTAACCAGACTTTTTATAGTTGGGCACAAGGCAAGGTTGACCAGAGTGAAATTCAAGAATTCTATTAGAAAAAAGTGGTTAGTCACTAACCAGATTGACTCAAGATACTGAATGATCATTGCATTTATCTATCCAGATGCCCCAAGGACTTCAAGCAGTATTCAACCCCATTTTTGGAAGAATTTTATAAGTCATCAAATGGAAATAATTTACATTAATTTGACTTTAAATCAAATATAATACAAACTCTCCAAAGGCTTATTAAATACTCTTCTAATAAATCATTGAGAAAATAATTTATTTTATTGCTTAAGGTAAAATAAATATATAGGATACCCTGATGCATTAAGTCAAGTACAGATGTGTGGAAACTAGTTGAGGCCGGGAAAGAGCCCATCAACAAGATTAGAAGAAATGAGAGGGTGCTCACACAGGGCCAGAAACAAGTAATTTCTGTATCAACAGCCATCCTGGAAAATGCAAAACTAACAATGGTGCATTTCACAGATTACTTGGAAGAGTCTTTCATCATTAGTGGGAAACAATAGCCATAACCTAAGGATACTCTGTTACCACCCAATAAACCTTGAAAACAAGACTTAGCTTAAACAACTGTGGAAAAGAAAATGAACCCAAAGGACTAATACTACCATAACTATTGTGACCACAAGCAGAGCAGTAGTACCTGGTCTTGGATAAATACCATTCTATTGACATATATAGAATGAGAATCCCTGAGGTTAAGCAAAGAACAACTACCAGAACACTCTCAACTGAACAATTCCCAGAGTTCACGAAGGGTTGGAAGACAATTGAGTTTTGACCAAAGTGGAGAGGTGTTTTTGAACACCTTGCTCATTCATTAGAGACCCCAAAGGAGAATTCTTGGCAGTAGGTTTAATTAGCCCTAGAGTAAGAAATGCACTACACCTACTCTAACAATGATTAAAAACAAAACTGAAAACAAATAACCCAATCAATAAATGGGCAATGGAACTAAACAGTCACTTATCAAAAGAAGAAATATGAATGGGCAACAAATATGTGAAAAAATGTTCAACATCTCTAGCAATTAGGGATGCAAATAAAAACTACACTGAGATTTCATCTCCCTCCAACAGAGTGGCAATTATCAAGAATAAAAGTAACAATAAATGTTGGTGAGGATACGGGGGAAATGGTACACTCATACATTGTTGGTGGGATTGTAAATTGGTGCAACTCTGGAAAGCAGTGTACAGGCTTCTCAAAAACATGGGAATAGAGCCACCATTTGACCCAGCTATCACTTCTCAGTAGATATCCAAAGGATTTTAAATCAGCGTGCTACAGTGATGCAGCCACATCAATGTTTAGAGCTGCTTTATTCACAATAGCAAAGCTATAGAAACAAACAAGGTGCCCTTCAACAGATGAATGGATTAAGAAAGTGTGGTATTTATACACAATGGAGTATTACTCAGTCATAAAGAATGACTTTATGACATTTGCCAGTAAATGGATGGAACTTGAAGCTATCATGCTAAGTGAAATAAGCCAGGTCCCAAAAGCCAAAGGTTGAATGTTTTCTCTGATATGCAGAAACTAATCCAAAATAAGGTGGGGGTGTGTTAAAAAAATAGAAGAAAGATCAGTGGAGTAGACAAAAGGGAATGAAGAGAAGGGAGGAGAGATGGGATAGTGACAGACAGTAGAATGAATCTAGCATAACATTCCTATGTTGTTCCACAATGAATCTTGCCAATGTATGTTCACAAAACACTAATTAAAAAACAAAACTGAGTAAATAGCAGAAAGATCAGTAGAGTAGAGGGAAAGGAACATGGGAAGGGAGAAGGGAAGGGGAAGGAGAAATACTGGGGACTGAATTAGAATAAATTATATTCCATGCTTTTATAATTATGTCAAAGTAAATTCTATCATCATGTAAAACAACACAAACACAACTGAAAAAAAAATCAAGCTGTTTCTATAAGTAAATTAAGTATTTGCCAAAATAAAAAATCATCATCCTTTAAGGAAAAACATCAAAACCCAGATGCTCTATTGAGTATAACATTTACAATATCTAGCATCCAATAAAAAAATGACTAGGCACAAATAAGCAGAAAAATATGTCACAAAAAAAATCAAACATGAATACAAGAAAAGCAACCCAGAAATGGAGTGACAATGGAATTAGCAAATACGAACTTAGAAGCAGCTATTATACATATGTTCGAGGATTTAAAGAAAAGCATGGCCATGATGAGAGGATGAAATTTTTTTTTAAAGGAACAATTTCTAGAGATGAAAACTTTAGTGTCTAAAATAAAAAACCCACTGGATTACACATTCTAGGAGAAAATACCTATCAGTAAGCTTGAAGAAAACAGAATAAAAGTTATGTAAATTAAGGCACAGAGGAAAAGAAGTTAAAAATTTTAAACAGGGCCTCAAGAACCTGTATGACAATTGCAGATTATCTAACATATAGTACACTGGAGATCTTAAGAGAATAAAGAGGGAAGCAGAAAAAAATATTTGGCTAAAATTTTTCCAAATTTGTTGAAAATTGTAAACTTGGAAGTCCAAAAATCTCAGTAAACCCAAAGCAGAGTTAAAACAAACCAAAAAGCACATTTTGATGTTGAACCAAGGTCTGTTCCACATTAATGATTGTTTATATGCTCCTGCTCTGGATTTAAAATCAGGGCCAGATGTCCAAAAGAGTTTTGTACACAAATGTTCATAGTAGCTTTATTCTTAATAGACCTAAACTAGAACCACTCAAATTTCCATCAACAGTTAAGTGGATTGTGGTATAACTATACAATGAATATTACTCAGCAATAAAAAGCAATGAGCTACTTACACAATTACATTAATAAATTTCAAAAATCATTTTGTTAAGCAAAATAGTCAGAAACAAGAGAATGAACGCTATGATTTTATTTATATGAAATTCTACAAGTGGGAAAACAAATCCAAAATGACAATAAGAAGACCAACCCTTGCCTGAGGCTGGGGTAGAGGTTGTTACTGACTAACAATAAGAATGAAAAATTGTAGTATAATTTGAGTGGCAGTCACATAGGTGTATACCCTTGTTAAAACTCATCAAACTGCTCACCTTAAAATGAGTACATTTGTTATATGAAAATTACACACCAATAATATTGATTTTAAAAGTCAGAAACATTCCAAATTTTATAGCAACGAAGAAAAAAGAAAATTGTAAATAAGTTATTCAAGCATGCAAACCTTTATGGAGAAAATTATGAAGATATTATTAAAGACATAGGAAGATAATAATAGATGAAAGATTTACCATGTTCATGGATCAGCAAACCCAATATTATATAACACTGATTATCCTTCAAATAAACATAAAATTCAAAAAGCAAGTGGCAAAAAAGAGTAAGAAAAATTTCAAGGATGATTATCATTGAGGCTGTTAGGTAAGACTGGCAATGATATGATATAATGACTAAAGGACAGAAGTTTGAAAACGAACAAAAAAACAATAACTTCATGGAATTATTTTTCTTTTTTCTGAGATAGGACCTCGCTAAGTTGCTGAGGCTGGCCTCAAACTTGCAATCCTTCTGCTTCAGTCTCCCAAGTACCTGGGATTATAGGTTTGCACCACTGTACCCAGTGCCAAATTCTTAATATGAAAAAATAAGCAATTTTTCTAATGCTAGTCAATTAAACTCTTGATGTAAGAGACTTAAGCGTTTTACCAGTCATTATTATTTACTCAATTGAACCCTGAAAGAACATTCTTAACTAAAATCATTGTTCTTGAGGGAGAAGCCAGAACAATTATCACAGAATCTTAATATATCAACCCGGTATTCTTCTAGAATACATTACTAGAAGCACTACTCTGACTTCATTTTCTTCTAATGATCAGAATTGGGAAGGACAATAGATAAAGAGAAAGGAGAGAATTAGAGCCCTGGTGTGTGATGTCCTAAGTCACTGATTCATCCTTTTCCCCTGCCTAGACCTTTATGCCAAAGGTCACATTTGTTTTCTTCCCTGCTAGGGACTGTGTCTCTGGGCCAAGGCAAGAGCTCTTTAAAGGGAGTCTTCCAAGCTGAGTTGTTCTACGTCAACTAGAGAGACAATAGCATTGAGAAAATTCTTTCAGTTTCTAGACAATGCCTGACTTTCATCATTTCATCAGTGGCCTCTTTGTTCCAGGTAGTTACCTGCACTCTCCCTCCTGGGCCATAATCCTCACAACTAAGGACTGAAGAACATCAGTTATCTTCATTCATTTATCTTTTTGGACTAATACAAATAAATCAAAGAAATTCTAGGCTGGGGATATAGCTCAGTTGGTAGCAAGCACAAGGCCCTGGGTTCAATCCCCAGCAGCACCAAAAAAAAAAAAAAAAAAACTACATTATTATGAATTCATACAAATGTACAAAAAGTGTGATCAACTTAGTAACTAGTAACCACAAGTTCAATAATCTTATAAACAAATCTTACATCCTTCTCAGGGAATTTTTTTTTTCGAAAATCTTACGAGGTCAAGTTGTCTTTAATTAGGGCATAAGCATATTATGAGAACCCCAAATAATGTTGAAAATGTTACTTTCATGTGATTTTATCTATTCTAAATGATGTAACAAACATAGATAGGAATGAGCAAATAACAAAAAATTCGAACACTTTGCTTGCTAATGTGAAGGTACAGTATTGTTTCTTCTTTATACTTCTGATATTCTTGTCATAAGGTTGACTCTATGGAGTTATTATTTCAATTGATTAATCAATCTGGAATCTGAAGAAAACTGTGCAATGTTGATTTTATATCAACTGTTAGTAAGCATTGTCTAGCTCCATCTTCAGCCTCATATAATTTGCTGAGAGTTTCAGAGTAAACAAGGGAAATTGCCAGCCTCTACCTTTCTTTCTTGGCCTAGCACCTAACCATGACCACCAACCATGTTGCGGTCCACCGACCTCCCATGGTGAAGTAGCAACTTTGAGTTCTCACGTGTTTGGTGGCAGTTATCAGTTATAGGGAACCACAGCAAATAGGATGCATATATCATTATTGTAAGGAGAAAGTAAGACATAATTACTTCTCTGAACCTCGGCTTGATATGATTCTTTTGAACTAGGAAAATTGTTCTGCTGTGTAGTCATTGTACCTTAGAAGGAAAGAAAAGTTGAGACTTGAAAAAGATGCAGAGGTGAGATACTGAATGATTATCCCTGAAGATCTAAGAGTAGACTCACCTAATTTGCTATAAGGAATGTAAGTATTACCAAATAGGCCAATCAATTCAGGTAATATAGTCAGTTTTGTTTCTTTAGTTTATGCTAAATTCATGGCCTCCTCCCTGGTTGACATTCCCAGCCACCCCTGCCACCAAACAAAAAATACCTGGTAAGGAAAGAAGAAGAAGAAGGAGGAGGAGGAGGAGGAGGAGGAGGAGGAGGAGAAGAGGAAGAAGGAGAAGAAGAGGAAGAAGGAGAAGAAGAAGAAGAAGGAGAAGAAGGAGAAGAAGGAGAAGAAGAGGAAGAAGAAGAAGAAAGAAGAAGAAGGAGGAGGAGGAGGAGGAGGAGGAGGGGAAGAAGAAGAAGAAGAAGAAGAAGAAGAAGAAGAAGAAGAAGAAGAAGAAGAAGAAGAAGAAGAAGAAGAAGAAGAAATGATGTAACTGTAAAAGAGAAATAGGATTATTATAGAAGGATTCAAATTATTCAGATTCTGACATTTCCAATGTCATTTTGTACCAATGAAATATTAATATGTGTCAGATGCCATGAGGCAAGCCTGTAAGAGGATCTCAAGTTTGAGGCCTACCCAAATAATTTAGCAAGATCCTGTCTCAAGATTTAACAAAGGAGGTGGGGTGGTGGTGACTGGAGATGTAAGTTAGTGGCAGAGCACTCCTGACTTCAGTCCCCAGGGTGGAAAAAAAATGTCAGTAACAAAATAGCAATAAAATTGTCTTACAATGGTTTACAAAAAGCCATTGTTGTAAGAGAGGAATATCTAAATTATTATTTTTCCCCTTAATATTATAATAACCACAACTGATCACAGTGGTGTATACCTGTAATCACAGCAACTTGGGAGGCTGAGGCAGGAGGATTACAAATTCAAAGCCAGCCTAGGGAAATTCTGTCTCAAAATAAAATATAAAAAGGACTGGGATGTAACTCAGTGGTAGAGGATTTCGGGATTCAATTCCCAGTACCAACCACGTTTGAAAAACAAAAAGAAAGAAAGAGAATGATAGGGTGATCTACTCCTTTTAGACCTTGGGTGTTATGGGGGAAAATGAAGAAGAAGAGAAGGGGAAGGAAGATATCACTGTTGTTGGCTTTCTCTCCATTGCACCCCTGCCCCATTTGGAGGTGAACTTTCAGAGAAAGGTGTCTTCCAATATATACATATAAACTGAGGAAAATACCAAAAGAGGAAAAGGGTCCTATACTAATGAGGGACACCTCAGAGGCCAGAATGGTGTCCTTGGGCAGCCAGATGGTGTAGCTCGTGCTCATTTAGGAAGCTAACTTGGTGTGAAGACAGTGGGCCCTCCAAGGATACATCCTGAAAAGGCTGACCATGTGGCAGAAGCTGAATGGAGAGAGCATGATGCGCCTGAGAGGGCTGACTAGAGGATAGGGAAGCACAAATAGGCCAGAAAGCACCAGTGGTTCCCAGCCTATGAAAGAGAATCCAGCTTATGTATCTTAACAGCTGTAGACTTCAGCCACAAAAGCCAGCCTAGTGAGTAAACAGAGGCAATGAAATCAGTATTCATCTTGTTTCCCTCCTACAGAAGTTCAAAGTTTCTCTTTCCCAAAACCAAGACACCATCTTGGAGAGAAGATGGTACAGAGGGAGACAAACTGAAATTTCTGAGAAATGAAGCATTTTTTTCCCTAGATATTAAGGGCTAGTACCCAAAGGTACTAGAAAATTATTGGATCAGATTAGGAAATAAACCGGAGTAGACTTCAAGTAAATATTAAGAGAGCAAATATAAGGAAGTTGTTCTCTCTGCCCATCTGAATTTTATTTAGTCCTACTTTTAGGATGAATCTGGAAATGATTGAAGAATAGATGATACAAGTTTGCAAACTCTTGCAGCCTTGATAGGGTAAACAAGAATTTTGCATCAAAAGTGGAAATCCAGAATTAGGACATAACCCTTGAAGTATGGAAAATTTAATTTGGGGATAAATAAAAGGAATTAGTAGTTTCATATGAATCATTACCCTAAGTTGGTGAAGGTTGAAAATATAATAAGATAAAGGGGAATTTAGATAAATAAGCAGATTCTATAAAGATAAAATAAGTTAGTAACAATGATTAAAAAAATAACTGAGAACTTTGGGAGGTATGCTTTTTAAATAAGCACAATTTTATACTACAGCCGAGATCAACAAAGAGCTGGGTCAGTCATTGGTGTAATCTAGAGTAGACTCAAAACCACTCACCAGAGTAGTTGTTCTTGTGTTTTTTCCATCAATATATATTATAGTATAACATAGTATGTTAATAAACATATCATATGAAGAAATTCTGAAAGACACAGTCTTGGAATATCAAGGAAGATTAGGGCCAGCTTGAAAGGGTTACTTGGAAGAAATAAACTTGAAACGATCTTGAAAAAAATGAAGCAAATGGATGCACAAAGAAAAGTGAAGCAAATAGATGTACAGAGAAAAGTGAAATTGAAAGAGCAGATATTTGCAAGATCTGAGTGAGGTTTGCCTAGAAGACTACACAAATGGTGGTGAGAGAGGCAGTTTTTAAAGAATACTAATCACAAATCAGTAATAGCAAAATCTTCATAGAATGATTGGCACTAGTCTAGCAATCTATGTACATCATTTCATTGAGGCTTCCCCAAAGCCCTTTGAGGTAGCTACTACTATTATTAGTACACCCATTTTACAGAGAAGAAAACAGCATAGAGAGATTATAAAATACATCTACTGTCATCAGAGCCAGGATAATAGCACAGGTTCATCAGTTCCTGAGTACCTACTCTTTTCTTAACTTCTCCATAATCCTACTATTCTAAAAACTTAAAAACATTTAGATTTTTAAGCAATAAGCAATTTGGATTTGAGGACAATAAAACTCACAACCAATTTTTGATAACTTTATACCAAATGTGAGAGTAATTCCATTTTCTTTTCTGTTGGGATACATAAGCACTAAAAATTCACTTTGACCTTCTAAATTAATGAAAAAGCAATCCTATTTTAGAAATTATACAACAGTTATAGCACCCATATGCATGAAGACATATGTACAAGCATATTTATTGCAGTGTTTGTGTTCACAAAAGACAGGAGATCAATCTAAATGTTTAGCAATAGAAAACCAATTAAATAAATTATGTTTCATCCATGCAATAGACTCCCTCCTTCAAAAGAATGGGGAGAGATCTCTCCATACTGATGCATGGAATAATCTCCAACATAAATCGTTAACTGTAAAATGTAAGGAGCAGACAGTGAATGGCAGATTTCTTCCAGTCACTTAATCTTACCCACTCTCTGCCCTTCTCTGTTACTTCCCCTTTGAAACCAATTCATGTGGACTACCTTTCTGGGTTTCCAGGTTCTCTTGATGCAGGGTAGTTCAGCCAGTGGGAGCTCCTTCATGGGACCAGAGGAGAAGAGAGGGAGGTCAAGGTGTTCGCTCACCCTGGCTTGTGCTGACTGTATCGCTGTTCTTCTTCTGTGTGACTTCTTCCTTCCAAATTCAGATCACCTCTCACATTCCCCACCACTTTTTTTGAGCTATAGGTCTAACAGCAACACTGCTACCACATTGGGTCGTGAAACTATTCTCTTGAGGTTCCCTTATATAATAACATACTTGTTGATAATTTCTTTGTAAAGAAACTATCTCCCAAGTTTGAGTGTGCTGTTTCCCATTATGACCCCACATATGCTACTATTTTAAGAAGAAAAAGTGATAGTGATTACAAAAATATACATTCATATATATGTATATATATATATATATATATGTAAAAACAGGTAAGTAAAATACATTCAGAATGGTATATTAAAAATAATCAATGACTATCAGAAAGAGGAAATATCATTGCAGGGTAGGAATGGAAGGAAGTCTTATCTTTATGGTATGTCCTTTATATTGTTTGTGTTTCTTACCATGTGAATGTATTAGTCATCAAGAAAAACAATAAAATAAAATGTGAAAGAAATAATCCAAACTTTACCCCCAAGATAGGACAAATAAGTCCCAAAGTGTAACTTGGAGAACATATGCAGATGAAAATGTAATGCATGTGTAGTCAGTCCATGAAGCCGAATTGCACATGGATGGAGATAGATTCTCCTCAAATATTATTTGACAGATGATTTGTAGGATCTAACTTACTGTTGCACATTAACATGTATTCTCTATTTTTAAATTTTTGCTATTAAGTTATAAACATTTTAATTTATGATTAAGTGATAGATACAAGCTAGTCACAATTTTCGTTTGGACTGACTCTAACAATTATTCGAGTTTACCTTTGGCTTCATGAAGTGAAAGCTCACTAGTAGCAATGAATGTAGGTCACTCCAGGCTACAGTAAATAAATCTTCACTGTCAGGATTTAAACTTTTTCATCACATCTTGAATCAACAGTTTTTCACATAGTGAATGCAAAAATTAACTTGTCTTTTTTTTTTGGCAACCGTTTAGGAAAGGCATATGCTTCAAACTCAAATGACTTCACTTCAAATTGAAATTAAGAAATGTTTAGAAGCACAGTCATTTGATAATAATTTGCTTCAAAATTCAGCAGCATGATTCTTTCTAATGTGACCTGCATCCTTCACATGTGATTCAATAGTGTGATAAATGCAAAAACAAAATGCTCTCAAAAATAGTCCCCAAAGAGATTCCAGTTCTTGGTGTCTTGTCAGTTGCATCTCTTTGTTATTTAGGTCCCTGCCTTATGACTATCTGTGCAAATTCCACCATTTTCTTCTTTGTTGCGATGATGACAAACGCTCTGAAAAAGAGGAGCTGGGTTCCTGCCAACAACCTACTCTCGACTTCAGTATGTTTCAGCTTTCAAGATCTGATTGTTTCTCCTCTCTCTCAGGGACCACTAGCTACCTTATTACTAGGAAGAATGACCCCCTGACAGCACAACTGCAGTCCAGAATCTCCACCAAATTGTAACCTTAGAGATGCCAATGGCATCGAGAAACTAATCAAGACCAGAAGGTCAGGAAGACAAATGCATTAGTGCATATATAGCCTCCAAGTTACTTGGCAGTTTTCTTGACTTGCAGAAAAACCCCATTTTTAAAGTTTCTTTTGACATATTTATTGCCTTTTTGCTTACAATCTTTACACTGCCAGGCTTTTTAATGTATAGGGCATTCCACCACGTGAGAGCACTGCCTTTATTTCATTTGCAATCCATTTCCTAAAACATTGAACTAGAAACAACAGCTCCCTTACTCCTCCAACTATTATTCTTCTACTAATAATAATCACTATTATTCTCCTACTCAGTTTTTACTACTAGCAGCATGCCAATTAGACCAGCTATTAATTTAAAAAAATTCCATAAAACAGCTCAAACTAAAAGACTTGGATATATATTAAACATGAAGACAGATAAACAACACACTAAAATAAATGGTCAGCTTGCTAGTTAAGCTACTCAACAACTTGAATTCATCTATCTTTAATGTTCTCTTGCCATTATCCTTAAGTTAATTAAATAAAACTGTACTAGATGGTTTTCTTCAGTCCACATAGATCAGTAATGAATTGCTTAATTTCTTCAACGTAACTTGAAATTTTAACAAATAATAATAATAAACTGCAGAAACCATGTATTATCTGCTACATGTCATATATTTTCCATGAATTAGTTCTAATCTTTACCATGACCCAACTGGACAAAATATTAATACACCCATTTTACAGAAAGAGAAACACACTCAAACTCAAGCAATGTAGGAGACAGCACAATTTTGTTTCTTCCAATTTCCTCAAGGATTTCAGTTTACAGTGTATCAAATGGATTGTTGATCAGTTAAGTAACCAGTTTAACTGATTTATTCACTGATTAGAACAGATGTAATTTATGCACTGTCTTAGATTTGGTAACTGCAAAACAATCCTGGAGTGTGGGTTGGCTTGTCTCATCCTAAAGATCCTGCTCACAAAGGTATCCACATCAAACTGATATTAATCATCAAATTGATGGACATTTCCTGGAATAGAAAGCTGTGGGCACATTTTGTAAGTTTGGTGGGCACCACCAAATCTAGTGTTGTTGTGCAAATCTCAAGTGTACATGATTAATAATACTGTCATTGTCAAAGTAAAAGAGGTCTCATATTTCAGCATAAAGGACTGAAAAGGCATTGCTGAGTTACTGATCTGGTTCCAAGAAGAGTGTTGAACTTAAATGACCCTTCTGCAATCTTACTTACTGTTCCTTTTCTTGACTATAAGTAGATAAACCAGAGGATTGTACTTTGTTAAAGATGACATTCCTTGTTCCCATTCCCTAATGGCATAAGCTTCACTCAAATAGGAGAACAGGAAGCATAAGGTTACTGTTTGGGGATGGCATATCTTTTAAGCCCTTCTCAATGACTTTTATGGCAATGAAGAAACCAAGGAGCATATTTTTCTTACTATCTTACGTGCTGTTTTTAGTCTTTATCTGGCAGTATGCCTGGTGTGTGAGGGTTGGTCTCTAGATAGATCTTTAAGTCTTTCTCCTTGCCAATTACCATCACTCAAATACCCTCATTATCAGTGGGCATCTTCAAGTCTGGGTTACATCTCCTTCTTAATTCACTTCCAGAAGGAGAGCTTCTAAAATTGATGCTTCTATTAATGATGCCACTCAGTTGACCATTTGTCCCCAAAGAAAGAGTTGGAAAGATAATTTCTGAAAGAAAAGGCAACTAATTCAACAATAAAGTCTTTTGCACACAAACAGCAATATCTCTACCAATATGACAGAAAAACTAAAATTCTTAAAAGGATCCTGTTTCTAAAAGTAAAATGATTTTTACCTATCAATATTAGATTCCCTATTTTGTTTATGCAATTTTGCACTGGCTTTCCAAATAGTTAATAGTGTCTTTAATCTCATGCTTTCTTGAATGAGAAACATGCAAAAACATGCTAACAAACATCCAATCACTTTCTCACTAGACAATATTTCCATTTCTAGTTTATGTTTTTTTCAGAAAATATAAAATGATGCATTATCAGATAAATATTATATTATCACAGCAGTTCCCAAAAAGGATAAATTAATATAGGTGTTCTGATTTTTTAAAAAATCCACAAAAGTAATAGAATGGAATATGGATACATTGTGGTGTACTATTGAATCTAGTGTGCAAAACTTGAACAGATGTGATTAATAATACTGTCACTGTCAAGGCTAAAGATGTTCCATATTTTAGTAAAGTAATTATAAGAAATGATAGAAGGGAATATGGAAAGTGCCTTTTGAGATAGAAATTTTAAGGAGGTCAGTGGGCATTTAGGGAGGGAGAGAATGGGCATTTAGGATGAGGTTAAGGTACAAATAGTGAGTTTCAAAGATATGTAAATGGTCTATGAAAATACTGTCTAGGTAAGAGAGAGATTTTGTACTATAACTTGCCATTTGTCCCTTGATATCTGCATTTAAAAATCTGATTTAGTGTGAATGTTATGGAATAGTTTGATGTTAAATGGGAGTGAAAATCTGACATTTAAATCATTTGAGATAATCTTGATTTTATAATTCAAAGAGTTAGTAGTATTTAAACATTTTTTTCTCTGTATTGGAGAATCAAAATCAGGGTTCAGGCATTATGATAGGCAAGCACATTACCACTGAGCTATATTCCCAGTCCAGTATTTTTTGATAGGATCTTTTTAAATGTTTTGATTAACATGTATTAATTATACATATTGAGGGAGTTCTGTGTGGTATTCCAATACATACATGCAGCCCGCACTGATCCAACCCATCAAAAAAAGCCTCCCTTTATTCACTCCCTCTTTCCAACCTCTAGTAATCTCCATTCTACATTCAGGTCTACTTTTTTTTTTTTTTTTTAACTTCCACATGTGAAAGAGAACATGTGGTACTTGTCTCTCTGTGTCTGGCTTATTTCACTTAACTTATTTCACTTAACTGTCCTGCAATTCCTGTCATCTTACTGAAAATAACAGGATTTTACTCTTCTTTATGGCCGAGTACTTCATTGCATGTACATACCACATTTTCTTTATCCATTCATCAATCAGTGGGCACACAGCTTGATTCCATATCTCATCTATTGTATATAGTACCACAATAAACATAGGGAGGCAGGTATCTCTTTAGTGTGCTAATTTCATTTTCTTTAGATATATACCCAGAAGTGGGATAGCTGGATCATATGGTAGATTGAGGAACCTCTGTATTGTTCTCCATAATGGTTGCACTGATTTACATTCCAAGCAATAGTGTATGAGAGTGTCTTTTTCTCCACATCTTTGCCAGCATTTTTATATATTTATTTACTGATTGATAATCATCACTCCGAGGTGAAATATCTCATATTAGTTTGGATTTGCATTTCCCTGGTTACTGATACTGAGCATTTTTTTCATATATCTATTGGTCATTTGTATTTCCTCTTCTGATATATGTCTATCTAGATTCTTTGCCCATTTAAAAATGTTTTTACTTGTCTTTTTATTGTTAAGTTTCTTACTTCCCTACACATTTTGAATATAAATCCTCTGTCAGAGAAATAGTTTGCAAATATTTTCTCCCATTCTGGAGGTTGTCTCTTCACTCTATTGATTGTTTCCTTGGCTGTGCAGAAGTCTTTTAATTTGGGGTAATCCAGTTACTTTTTTTGTTGTTGTTTCCTGTGCTTTTTGGGTCATATACAAAAAGATTATTGCCTATACCAATATCTGAAAGTATTTTCCCTGTGTTTCTTCTAGTAATTTCATAGTTTTGGGTCTTAGATTTAGGTCTTGGATCCACTTGAGTTGATTTTTGTACCGAGTAAAAGAGAAGGATTGTCTTCAAGTCTTTTTGAGATATAAACAGAAAAAAATACACTGAAAGGGAACTTAATAAAGGTTATCATATTTATATTAAAATTTCTGAAAAAATTCATGTATATATGGGGAAATACTTTTTATAGACCAAGAGGAGAAATAATATATTTCTATTATACTTGGCAGTATCATGAAGGGTTTCCTGGAATAGGTGACATTTGAGTTGACTCAAATTTGGTCCAGTAGTAAAATAATACATTCCTGATTTAAATGATAGGATAAGCAAAGTCACCAGAGAAGGAAAGTGAATGACTAATTGAGTTGTTCAGTGGAATGACGGTAAGTATGTGGAGGATCTATAAGATGGAATGATTTTAAATGGTAGAAAGTCATCTTGGACTTTATTGTGTCAACAAACTGAAAATAAAATAGGTTGTAAATAACATGTAAATCTGACAGAACTTACTTTATTTGCTCTAATAGGCCTAAGTCCACTAATAAAGTTTTTTTCAGAGTTGGCACGTTCCATTTGCCAGCTCTCCATCCAGACTCATGCTTATGTGTGCTGCCTGAACTGGGTATAGTTTTCCAGACACAAGTGAGTTGATATGTTGATATTGAACCACAGGACTCTTCAGAGTAAATCTCAAAGAGGGAGTGAGCTACCTCGCCACCTTCTAATCTGGAAAATGAGTTGGATTTAGACAAACAACTGGAGGCTGCATGGCTGGCATGCAGAAAGAAGGCTACAGAACGGAGGACAGAGATGCCTTCTAGAACATCCATCTGATTTGCTTCCCTAATGGTTTTCACGGTTCTCCTTTTCTCCACCTCCTCCTCTCACTCACCTTTCTCCCTAAAAGAATGAAAAAAGAAATGGGAGGAAACAATTTTTTATTATCTGAAGATAAACTTGTCTTTACAATCTACTACTGCCTCTACAGAGGTTCCATAGGGCATAGGAGCCAACTCCCCATAGATGAATGGGACAGTGTGCTGCCTATCACACAAGAGAAAATCACCATGGAAAGTTCATTCTATACAGCAAGCATTGTCCATGGGCTGTGTGGATTGAGGTGATACATCAAATGGCATGCCTTGTCATGGAACATTCCCTGCATCACTGCTAGAATTTCTGGTATAGCTAATTTGAATATTACCTGTCTCTTCTATCCTTAATTTGAACACCTGGTACCTGAGAGGAGGTCCTCCATCTTTGTGTGTATGTGTGTGTGTGTACTGGAGATTGAGCAGCCCAAGGGCACTCTACCACTGAGCTACATCCCCTGCCCTTTTTTGTTTGTGATTTTGCTGCAGGGTTTCATGGAGTTGCCCAGGCTGGCCTTGAACTTGTGATCCTCCCGTCTCAGCCTCTGAGTAGCAGGGATTACAGGTGTGTCCCTCTGCTTACTGCTCCATCACCTCTTACTTCGATCACTACAAGAATTTCCCAGCTGATGGTGGTGATGGTAGTGATGATTGTGATGATGATGATGATGATGATGAACTTTCTTGACAGTTTTCAATAGGTCAGGAACTTTTTAATATTCATTTTAAAACTTTTTATTTTAAACTAATTTCAAACATACAGAAAAGTTTCAAGAGGTATGCCCAACTCCTGTGTGCTTCTTTGACAATTTCACCAATTTTTATTTGTGAAATGTTTGTAACATTTACTTTAGTATCCACTTTCTCCTCCTCTCCATATTTCCCCTAAACAAGTTAAGAGTTGGTTGCATAGATCATGCTACTTTTCCCATTTATACTGCAGTGTTATTTTCTTACATAATGACACTACAGCTATCAAACTGAGAAAATTTGACCTTGATATGCCACATTTACCTACTTGAGAGTCCACATTCCAAATTTATCTTTTGCTCCAATATGTCCTTTACAGCAAACTTTTTCAGTACAGAATCTCATCCAGGATCACAGATCACAGTTGTCATGACTCTTTAGTTTCCCTTAATGGGGAACAGTTACTTGATCTTTCTTCTGAAGCATACAGGCTAGTTATTTTGTAGAGTGTCTCTCAGTATGGGTTTCTGTAATATGTCACATGACTCCATTCAGTTTGTGCACTTGGGGTTGAACTACTAAGTGAAATGTGTTCTCTTTTCATGGTGTAACACTGGAGGCACATCACCTCTAGTTTTGATCACTTGGTTAAGGTGCTATCTGTTTTTTTCACTATATAATTAATATTTTTCCTTTTGTTACAAGTAATTTCTAATGAGATAACTTGATATATAAATATTCCATTCTTCATCAACTTTTCTCCACTAAATTTAGCAACTACTGATGGCTCAAGCCTAAATTCATTTTTTTCTGATGGTTGCAAAATGGTAATTAAAAAAAAAAAGCTTCGGGCTAGGGAGATAGCAGAGCTGGTGGAGTGCTTGCTTCACAAGCACAAGGCCCTGAGTTCGATCCCCAGTACCGCAAAAAAAAAGCTTCATCATTCTTTTGATAATTATTAGTGTGCATACTACACTACATAAGAGTTTTCTCTTCTAGATTTTTTATTTATATATTATAGACTCAGACTCTTATTTTTTTCAGTAAATAATAGTCTATTACTTCCTCATTTGCCCAAATTATCCCAGATTTGATCAATAAAAGCCCCTTCGAGCTGGCTCTATGTCTCTTTGGACAGCCCGTACCCCATCATTTTTTCTGAGTATATCTCACTTTCAGTCCCTGAAGACATTTCAAGCTCATCTTATATTTTTGCTGCTCCAACCTTGAATCGATAGGCCATATTTTTAAGACTTTATAAGTAAATCATTTCCCAACAAACCTACAAGATAGGTACTTATTATTCCTACTATTCAAATGAAGTGACAAAGACATAGAGAGATTTAAAGTATTTCTGAGTTACAGAGCTGTGAAACATTGCCACCTCCAGTCTTGCCCTTGCCCCCCAGCCTTGGCCAAACATACTCTCAACAAAGTTAACAAAACGATGTATTTCACAATAAACCCTGAATCTCCTTCACCACACACCAACATCTTGGCACTTGGTATTCACACAGTAAATATTTGTTGATATAAAATGAATTAAAGTTCATTTTCTCCTTTGCTTTTTTTAAAGTGATCTGGTTCAAGGAGCATAGAAAGGGAGTCCTAGCACAAAAAAATAAGAAGGGAAGATAGAAAAAGAGAGAGAGAGAGAGAGAGAGAGAGAGAGAGGAAGAAGAAGAAGAAGAAGAAGGAGGAGGAGGAGGAGGAGGAGGAGGAGGAGGAGGAGGAGGGGGAGGAGGAGGGAGGGAGGGAGAGAGGGAGGGAGGGAAAGAAAGGAAGGATGCTCCTATAGCTATTAGAGACCACATCAAAATGTCTCCTAAGATTTCCAACTCCACAGCCAATGCAGATCTACTTATCCCCTCTGCATGGAGGAAGAAATTCGTAACCCTCAGTCTGAAATTCTTATAATTATCTTTCACTAAATTCTCAGAACCTCTTGTTTTCTTTCTCCGAGAAAATATTCAACCCATGCATCATAACTTTTCTCCCTTTCTGCCACCCACTTGGTCTGTTCATTTTCTTCTTTGTCTTAGACCCAAGGGTTCGTTAGTTCATGTGCTCCCAACCTGCACTCTCAACTTCCTAACTCTTCTTTTGCTGCAAACTCTCAGACCTGGAAGACTCCAAGCATCACTTCCTCAATGAAATTGCTGAGCCCTTCTGGAGAAAATTACACAATGATATGGGTGGTTGGCACCACGAATCTCTCTTGGCAAGGCTCAGCAATCCTTTGACCTAATCCTGACCAGTTTCCTCACCCACTCCCCTCAACAGTGATTCTAAGCCTTCACCAATGTCCTTTTCCCTCCACCCACTTTCTCTGAGTGCCTCCTACAACTGCAGAAAGTCCACTTCATCCTCTGGGTTCCACACCTCAGTTCTATTCATATGCACACCTGACTTTACTTCCTTTCTTCTTGTCTCATTGAAGAGGTGATTTTTACAAAATGTGTGCTCTGTATCCTAGCTTCTACTACTATGACCCTCTAATATTCTTCCATAAATTTTTGTCTTCTTTTTCTTATTTCTTAATCTGTTCATTTACATATCTTCTTTTTTGTTGCTTTTGCTTCAACTGTGTAAATAAGCTCAGTTCTGTCTTATCTTCTTCTTGCGGTTGTTTTTGGTTTTCCCCCTTATGGTACTAGGGACTCAGTCCTGGGGTGCTCTACTATGGAGCTATTTCCCCAGCACTTTAATTTTTTTTTTTTTTTTTAATTTCGAGACAAGGTCTTGCTAAATTGCCTGGGGTTGGCCTCGAACTTATGATCCTACTGCCTTAGCCTCCCCAGTAAATGGAGTTACAGGTGTGCATCCTGTGCCTAGCTAGTTCTCTCTTTAAGAACCCAAGCATCCCTTGTCTGACAACTTCCCTCATCTATTGCCATTTTGTTTTTATTTTTCCCGTGAATAAGATTCTTGAAATTGGTTCACACCCACTGCCTCCACTTTCTCACCTCCCTTTGGCTCCTCAACCTACTTCAGTCTGCATCTGAAACCACTGCCGCCAGTGTGCCCCTTTTAGTTAGACCCCTGCTCGATCTCTCCACACAGGCAGCTCTGGTTGCTACCTTCTCCTCTTCCCTGATCTTTTTTAAAAAGTTAGAAGAGGAAGCATTATTCCCTGCAGTCATCCCCAGTTGATAAGAAAATGCATGAAATGAGCTATTCTTTCTTTTCCAGCTACCTATTTGGATCTGAAAGGAAAATATTTAAATGAGAAGATACATACTTGTTAATTCATGAACTGAGTGGGCTCCATTACATTTTATTTTTATAGAAAAAAAGAATATGCAACTGTACCATGCCTTTTATTTGTCCATGTTTCTCTGCACTTTGCAGGGCAGTGCTCTCTTGGATTATGAACTTTAGATGGTTGTGATGGAGGTGAGGGTCTGTGCAGTGCCTGGACATGGAATAGTGCATCATACATAATAAACACTATTTGTAATTATAATAAGAGTGAGTTCTGGAAGAGGTAAGCAAGGGTATAAAATTCATCTTCTGTATGGTTATTATTCCATTTATATGAGAAGTCCACTAAATTCACTGAACCATATCAGGCCACATCTGTTTGAAAACCTACCAGTTTTTATAAACATTAAATAAAAAGTTAGACTTAATGACCATTTATCATATTCATGTAAAAGTAATGAAATGGAAACATTGTGAAGAGGGGACTATTGATAAAGAGAAAAGTTTTAAATGCCAACAAATTTCTCAGCTATCAAACTGATAGCTATTTTTGCTTTAGAACATTCCATAATTAGAGGATATTTTGTTTCAGTGTTATTTGGTCTCTTGCCTCAGTATTAATCTAAGTAGCACAGACTCAGAAAATACCCTAAAGTATTTATACATGAACTTTCACCAGAAATGTTAGGTATTTACACCTAATGTATAACTGCTTGCATAAAAATCTATACCACAAGCAAAATGAAAAATTGGGGTTGGAGAAGGGGAAGACTGAAATAAAATTTCTCCTCACTATATTTTATAGGTGAAGTAGATTCTACTAGGATTAGACCTTCTAAGTTACTATGAGAGAGAGTAAAGAGAGGTGGAAAGGAAGCTTTGAGTGACATTTTTGACAGCAAGGTAGAAAAATAACAGTTTGACAGAAGAGGCCATCATATATATAAGATCATCTCAGGCATGAATGGGATTTCCCTTAATGTGAAAAATAGAAGCACCTGTAGGATTCAATTTGGAGTGAAGAGAAGAGCAGGGTGGGAAGATTACCTAGAATCAAGTTCCTAGTGCTGAAGTCATGGAACTCTGGGTATCAGTTTAAATGTCCCTGCTAGACAATTTTTATTTTTTGAGATTTTGAAATCTCTCTCTCTCCTTTGTTCCTGTTTCTATCCACTTCTAGCTTGATTGAGCTGAGGTACTACCAATAAATAGAGAGGGTTGTATTTCTATTAATACCAAGTTTGTTTGTGTGCCAATGCTGAGATCTATTTATTCTGCAGGTAGAAGATGGACCTCATTCTTACCTAATCGATATAGACATCTCAGATCAACAACAAATCTTCATATTGGCAAACAGACCAGTCAATATCTTATTACTTTTTAATAATAATTTCCTTGTCAGTGCACTGGAAGGAAAATTATTAATAGAAAAGTCTGCACATTGTATTATAAATACATCCCTAATACAAAGAGCAGGAATGGGAATGCACCATATAATAATAAAAATTGGTCTTGAGTTAAAGTTTTGGAGTCTTGTAAGAAACAAGAGCCACCTTATTTCATGAGTTGACCTGGTCAGCTGACATCTTTACACTTCCAGTTCATTGTCAGAAAGATAAAAGGGATTGGCCAAATGATCCCTGAAGCCCACTTTTTAGCTCTGAAATCCATGACAAGTAAATATTCTATTTTGAATCTTCATTAGGTTAAGGATTTAACAATCAACTGAAACAGGATGACTAACCCATAACATGTTCCAGAAAAATATGAAATGACATGTTGAAGAGCATTTAAATTGAACAAAACAGATTTGTGTGTGTGCCACTATTGATATACAAATGTTGAATGTGTTTTACTGTATCTACTGAATGTGATTGATAGGAGATGCATCAATTTCAAGGTTTGTGAATTTAAGTAAATTGTTGTCAGTGGTATCGTGTCTTTAAAAAAAATTATATCCTTACAGTGAACAGACAAATTGAGACAGGATATACATAAAGCATCAATTTAGCACAAATATCCATTTACAATTGTGAAAAAAAAAACATGTAGTTGGGAGTTTTTCAGAAAATTTGAGGAGCATTTTTTAAATTGCTTATGCTTTTTAGAATGCTTAGCATTTCTGTTTTGAAAACAACTTGTCTTCCTTTTCAAAATGTATGTGCAAAGCTGGCTGTGATGTCAGAATGAGCCGTTTCCAGAGGGTTGGGTCAGCTCCCACTCAACCATTCTTCTACAGAAAAGAAACTGGGGATGAGACAGGAGTTGTGCTCATTAAATCTCAAACCCTCAGCCATGTTTCCAAAGCACTACAGAACTCTTAAATGTATAATCAAGAGGAAAATATAGTTTGTCTTTTACTGAATTATTAAATCCTAGTTGTGACCTTTTTCCTTTCTACCTTGACCCCTTTCTGCGTCTGTCTTTCATTTACATTTCCTCACTCTGGGTTGAAAGCTTGAGTAAGAATGGTACATAAAAAGGAAAACAAGCAAAGAAATAAGAAATTTTCCTCTTACCTCTTCCATTGCTGTTCTCTCTTTTTTTACTGGGGGTAGGAGATACTTGGAATTGAACCCAGGGACTCTTTGCCACTGACCTACATCCCCAGTCCTTTTTAATTTTTTTTTTTTTTTAAATTTTGAGACAGGATCTTGCTAAGTTGCTGAGGCTGGCCTTGAACTTGTGATCCCCTACCTCTGCCTCCTGAGTGGATTGGATTATAGGAGTGCATCACTGTGCCCAGATGCTGATCTCTCTTTACCTCTTATTTCTCTCTAACTTAGATCATATCTATTTAAATCCTCTCTATTCCCAGGATATTTTAAGTTTTCAATATTTTTACACAGAATAAAGTTTTAAATTTTAAAAATGCATGTCACAAATATTTTATAGATAAGCTTGATTTAAGGTATAAATGAATATATACACAAAAATTCTCTCCACAAAATTTATCTGCCTTTACCTTAGGAGGTTTTTAAAGCTTATGGTGGAGGTCCCTGCAAACTTCATATTTAGCAAGATTAGCCACCCACACAAAAAGTAACTTATTTGATGGGAGCCCACCCTGGGTCTAATTTAGAAGTTTCCATTTATGTCATGTCAGATTTGGGAAGACTGAACCCTCATTGAATGCATTGGTCTGACTGTCTCCCAAGCTTGATAGCTAGGGTTCATGACTGCAGTTCCTGGCACATTCATAAATATTCATACCTCTACTAATAATTTGCAAGCCAAATTCATTTGGCTTTTTTCACCCCATCAATCTTATAATTAATAAGGGTGTTGCTCTTGTTTCACTTTCCTCCAAAAGAAAAGATAAATGAAATAAAGAGTCATCCTGTAAATTTAAATAGGAGTGCCTCTTGCTGATTAAAAGCTGATGCTATCATATAATGGTAAAGGGGGGTTTCAGCTATTGCTCTCACTGGTGGCTGGGGGCAGGGGTGCGTAGAGCAAAGGAAGCGTTTCCAGATGTGGCCTCATGGGCCTTGATCTGAAGAGCTTGGTTATCTATTAAATAATGCCTAGGAGAACTTTGAGATATTACATTAGAACTGAGCTATAGGGTATTTATTTGCAAACTGCTATCTTAGCCATTATCTGGCCAGACAGACACTCCACATAGCTGGATATTGAAAATAGCATGCCAATATTCAGGGAATGACACTCTGAACAGCCTGCAAACTTCTGCTTAGAAATTTAGAGATACTTTAGAAAATTTGTCATAATTTAGTGATTATTACATCTTTGAAGTGAATGCCTTTGAATTAGCATGCCAACTATGTTTCTAAATCTAATTGGGAAGACTGGTTTCCACAGAAACATTGAAGGAGGCATATGTCACAACATGATTTTACAAATTAATCATAGGACCTAAGACATGGTATAAATTGTCCACTCCCATTGGATTTTCTAAGGTCATTTATAGCAAAGCAGGAAAATCAAATTGAACATAATTTAGAAATAAAATTTTGATAATTAAGCTAAGTAACTTGAACTTATCAATTCCCTGGGACCTTATTTTATTTACACTTCATTTGAATATTCAAAAAGTCATGAGGCCCATGAATGAGGTGCAAAGTATAAGTAACTGTCTTATCTGTTTTGGTGGGCAAGATCACCCCTTCTAAGCACATTATCGAATCTGCACTAAAATCAAGAGACCTAGATAAATAAACAAACAGAAAAAGTTTAACTCTGAAGTCAGATATTTGTTTCTAACTTCTTTTAGGGGAACTTGCTTTAAAGACACAATAATGTACTATTTTGTGTATTGGTTAGTTTGGTTTAGGAGCCCTCATTATTCAAGATATTCTTAAGAAACCTCTTATTTATGAAGGCAGTGGAAGAGGATATCAAGCACTCATAGTGTTCTTTATCCTTGAAGCTTATATTTCAGTGCTTTTTTCTTTAAAAGCATACTCTGTTCAGGTCAGTCCTTTAAACAAATCTATGCACAGTTGGAAAAAAGATACAACTTACCCCTTAATTCTATGTAAACACAATTACACATTTATTTACTGAAAAAAAAATGCTTCTACTGACATTTAAAGGAGGAGGGTAAATGTTTTCCTCTACAGACATTTAAAACAGGAGCGTAAATGAGGGAGAAGCAAACCTAACTCTTGAGTTTCCCCAAATATAATCTATTCCTCTGCTTTAGAAGTAAGGCTGGACTGAGCCTGCAAGTGGCCTAGTCAGAGCACTCAAGACATCTTTGCAAAAAGTTCTCAGGAGGCAAGGGAGATGTGAGTCTTCATATGTCCAGAGTGGTTCCTTCCAGGATCCTTCCAGGTTCCTTCCAGAGTGGATGGGATGGGAGGTAATGGGCTTTTCCAAACACTTCTCAAACTTGCTTGGCTGAGAAAGCTGTTGGAAAACTCACTATTAGGTAATAGTGTCTCTTTCCTCTTCTCTCTTCCTATTTTCCAAAAGCAGAATTAGAACTACCCAGGTCTTTGCTGTTGTTCTCCCAGGTCTCCCAAACAACACAGTAATTCTGCTGGCCTGCCCTCAGAAGGGATAGCAGAGATCTAGAGATGAAATTGATGCAGTAAGGTGGAAGTAAAGTGGGGAGTGATTCTGACAGCACCCCTCCTCCAGCACCAAATTTGCCCTTGGAGCCAGAGACAGGCCCTTCATCTCTGGTACCAGGTTGCAGGAGTAGAGTAGGCCTGGGCACTCTCAGCAACCTTTTCTGTCTTTAAAGGGTGCCAAGGCTAAGGGCTTAAGGAGCTGGACGTGGGTCTCCATCACTGCAGACTTCTGCACTGGCCAACAAGGCCTCCTGGCAGTTACCCCACATCCCAATAATTCTCCATTGCTCACTCCAAGTCCTGGGACTCCTTGGGGTCCAAAGACTCAATCTTTTCCTAATTCCCTCCCCAGGAGCTTAGGAAGAGCAGGGGGAAGGGAAAAGTCAAAAGCACCCCTCACCTAACCTCCACCCTCCAGGAGAGGTGTCCATCACAAGGCTGGGACAGTGAGGATCTTCACTTTCTAATGAACCCCATTTTCCTGCATTTTAGCACTAGTTGTGCTCTTCCTCCAGTGGGTCCTGAGAGGGGTTTGCACATGGATTTTTACTTATATCTCCCTTTCTTTTTTTGTGTGTTCTGGCTGTGGAAGTGAGAAGGAATGGAGTAGGGTTGTTTGGGAAGAAGAGACAGTAATTACAGAATCTTGTGGGTTTGTATGTATGCCTGTGTAAGTCACTGTGTGTGTGTGTGTGTGTGTGTGTGTGTAGCAGAGGAAAGGAAAAAGAAGAGACAGAAATATACAAGGTTAAGGACTTGGTCCTTAACCTTGATTTATGGATCTCCAGGGGGACTGGAATAGAACGCCTAAAGCCTGAGGTTCATTTAACCCTCTTTGGTTCCAAGAACTTTTTTTGTTCCCCAGCACTGGTGAGAAGACTAGTTGGAAACGTGGGGCTGGAGCATGGCATGCCAAGATGCAGGTGCAAGTGTGTGGTTCCAGGTGCCAAGCAGCGTCCAATGTCACCTGCCTCAGAGCTCCCTTCTAATCCTTCCTCTGGATGAGAATGCAGGGCTTTCCTTTCATGTTTCTGGCTTGTTTTCTGTAAGGGGGAAATTATGACCCTGTCAATAATTTTTATTTTTTAAAATCACAAGTGCCTGCCATTCGTGTTTACCAGGTAAGGTGGAAAGCTGAGAAGAATTTGGACAATTTCAAGTGGAAAATGCCTCGAATGAAATTTGTGTAAAAACTAAGATGAGACTGCTTTTGCATAGTGACCTAGATTGGTTTTCTTACTCGAATAGAATAACCTGATTATCAGCTGTGTGTGTGTGCACAGTGGCATCAGTATCCTAAACATATCAATTTTATTCTATTTCAAACAGCAAATGGGCTCACACAGCCCAAGAGCCTCCTTCTGTGTGAATACTTCTGAGAAATACTTTGGACTTAATAGATCAGCCTAAAATACACAAGGACAAACAAAATGGGCTCTGGAAGAAATGTGAAGAAAGGGGAAGAGGAGCTAAAGAGAAAAAGAATTGGGGAGAGGGAGAAGAGGTGGGAATGGCAGGGATGGAGAGATTGAGATTCACACGTGCTTATTAAGAGCTTTGAAACCTTCGACCTGACCCCCAAATCCAAGTGCATCACACAAAACAGGTTCGCATCATATTTCAGAAGGTCTTCTTGCCCCGAGTCCGCTGTCCCCTGGGACTTAATTCACTCCTGCCTTCTCCGCACAATGACTTTAGAACCTGGGAAAATAATTGCATTAGAGCAGATTACTTATAACCGATAGTTATCCGTCTTTTTCTGTTCGACAGAAGTCTATTAAACTCAGCACAGGCATTACCAGCTGAGCTGTAGAGCGCGCCTTCATTAAGAAAATTAAAATCATACTTTTGAACCTCAGCAAAGCTTGCTCAGGTCTCAGGAGTCTGCGTGCAAATCCCGACGTTTTCGTGAGCCCGATTTTCCCGCGAATCAACCTGTTTTTGGATACCGTAGATCAGGGTGAAAAGATCGACGTGATGACAATTACTCCAAGATAGGGATGTCTGAGCTCTAGAAATACCATCTTTCTTCCCAACCCCTCCTCCTCTCGCCTCTGACTTTCCTCCGGTATCTTTTCTCAAGCGCCCAAAGCAACACACCTGTCTGAGAGTGGCCCAGGATTTGGGGAGTAGGTGGGGATGGCTGAAGCGAGGGAGAGGGGTGGAGGGAAGATGTAAGTTCAGGGCCGGGAAATCGCGCGGGTGTACTTCCCTGTTTGACATCTGCAGCTGGCGGCCCGCACCAAGTGCACGTGTTTCCCACACGTGCGCGTGCGCACACACGCACGCACGCACCACAGCGTGGCGGGACGACGGTCTCACTCCATTGAGTTTCACACTCGCTCGGGGACCAACGTGCCCAGTGCACCATTTGTCCACCGCGCTTGGGAGCCTGGCCCGGGAACTGGGCAGGCCTTTGCGTGTGCCACGGACCGGGAGGTTCAGTCCCAGTGACAGGGCCTTCGGCCTTTAGGGATCTGTTTGAGTGAGTTTCCTTCTTGGTTTGGTAAGAGTTTCAGTTGTTCCGGATACCAGTGGAGGGAAATTGCTCCAGTTTCTGGTCTCTTCTGCGTGCCAATTTGGGACGCAGAGAACAGGTGGGAAGCGCGGCTGGGAGAAGGAACGTCCTTACCTCCCCTCCCGAAGCCTCCGGGTAACTTCAACCTTCGTTCTAAGGAGAGGTGGCATTTCCAATTCCACTTTCAACTGGAAACCTCTCCCTGCAGGAGAGCTTTCTGCTGGGTTAGAAGGGGGCGCGTTGCATTGATTTTCTGTGCTACCTGGGAATTGGCAGGGTTTTTAGCACTTGTGTTGTTGTTGTTAGCCACCTCTTGCTTTAGCATTTGGCTTTTTAAAATGCTGATTACTGTGTACTTCTCTGCAAGGTCCACCCAATTCTAAGGAAATCATAAGGGCTTTTGCATATTTGGGGGCGTCCTTTTCTAGGGCTGTAGGGGCAGAGAAGAACTACTTCCATTTTTGTCAGAATGCCCAGTAATGGACTTCTTACTCCTCTCTCCGTCTAATGAGGTTTTGGTATTTATTAGGGGAAATAGGTGCCCCTCCGCCTCCCTATCGGCACTCAAATACAGGATTAAAGGGAGTTACTTGAAAGTGTATAATATTGTTCCTTGGCAAGTGTCTAATTCTCTTTCCCACAATTTCTATTTGTTAACAAAAACCTACAAAACTCAAGTGAGGAAAGTCAGCGAATAGATGTGGACAAGCGAACATCTTTTACATCTCCACAGCTTTCAACTCGATAAATTGCTGCATATAAAAAATATTTTTCAGAGAAAAAGAAAAACACACCTACACGACTGTTGTTAGTGTTTTCTTCACATCAAATGTAGATTCTCCATTCAATTTCTTTTTCCTTTGTAGAAAAAGAGGAGAAAATCAGAAGTGAACAAGAAGCCTTTTAACAGCAGCAATTTCAAGACTTTTGGGACATTTTTCTTTGCTTCTGTTCTCCCTTATTTACCTTTAAAGGAAAACAAAAACAAAGATAAAGGGGGGGGGGGAGGAACACGATCCCTGGTGGAGAGTTTACTCTGTTGCCACAATAAGGGATGGGGCTGTTAACAGCTATTTGAGATGATAATGCTTAGTGAGCTCATTCTTTTAATCATAATCTTCAAGTGGTTTAAGATTAATGGCAGGGGGTATTTTCTGTCTCTTCCTAGGGACCTTTGCATTAATTTACTTAGAACATTGGTCAGACTGTCAGTGCCTCCAAATTTTATTAAGTCGAACTCAGACAAATACAATGAGATTTTCATATTTTCTTCATCTATGAAAATATATTACTGAAATAGATTTATTTGGATTCAGCTGCAATGAGGGACATCCTTACTTGTCTTTATTGTTTTATTGTGCTTATACATGCATATATATATTCCATATACACATTTACATGTATACACATATACTTAAGTGGACTTGTGATCTGCAGTAGTTTTCCTTACACTTCTAAGCTTAATGGGGACCTTTCAAAAAGTCAGCCGCAGTGGCAGGCAGTAGATTCTGCCTCTCCAGAGCAGGATTTATGTTTAAAGTAAGTTTGAATGCAATGAACTTCTTCAAAACAGACCCCCCCAAAATGATAACAGCTTGGATATAAATATTTAACTTTATCTCAGTTGTCACAATAGCCCCAGCAATTTTTCAAGCACAGTTACATTGAGGCGTCACTTCACCAGCGTGAAGAACCAGGCTGTCTCCTACCTCTGCCTTGCCCTGGGAGAGCTCCTTCTCTGGGGTTTCTGGGTCCCTGTCCCGTCCTGGAGCGTCCCCAAAGAGGGGCGGGGCATGAGGTGTAGAAGGGTTGATACGGGAGGTTCTGCAGAGAAGCGAGGAAAGACAACGGATTTTTAGACCGAGGATCTTGGTACTCTGGCAGGAAATGAAAGTCAGGAGAGCCACCTTTTCCCTCCTGCCCTCCCTGCCCGATGTTTCTTCCCCCGCGCATTTCTGTGAATTGCTTTCACAAAATCCCGCTATCTGGTACTTTAAAAAGCAAAACCAAAATTTCCCCCCAGAAACTAAAGTCGTTCCGCATTGTAGATTAACACGCTTCATGTGGGGGTCTCGCTGTGGTCAGAAGACTTTTCCGAGTCAGGGCTGCTTTGCCAGCGCCTTTCCCAAGGGTAGAGGCTGGCGGTGGAGTCGGCGCGTCGGCCAGCCCGAGATTGCCCCGGCTCTCGTTACCTGTGCGCCCTAGTGTTACACAGTGCTCATAAATCCCACTGAAGATTAATTGGGAAGCCGAGAAAATGCCTCTATGCATCGAACCGTTGAAAAATAACCCAAACACTCTCAAATGGTAGCAGTCCCACACCTTGCATTGGACGTGAAGTACCATAGTAAGATCAAGTGTCAAAGACATCGCCGTTTATTTTGCTGCACTTCAACAACCCTTTCCGTTTCCAGCAAAATTGAGAAGCACAGGCCAGTAAAGAAGAGGCACACGGGTGGGGATAAAAAGTGTGTTTGTGTGTGTGTGTGTTCAGGTAGGTGGGTATAATGACAACTTTCAAATACGAAGAAAAGAATGAATGAAGAGAAAAAAAATTCGGATGGGGGTGGCTCCCCCCCCCTTTTCTTTCTTTTCTTTTTATTTATTTATTTATTTGTTTGTTTTTCGAGGTGCAGGGTGCAGGAAAGGGTCATTCACGCCAAGGAACTGTCTGAATTCCGAAACGATTCCTCTGAACTTCCGTGAAACTGAGTCCTCAGGAGTTTGATTTTGCAAGGATGTGAAATATCGTTTTGCATTGTGGCCGCTTTTCCCATCAGCTATACTAAAAAAAAAAAAAAAAAAAAAAAAAAAAAAAAAAATCTACAGTATCTTTTAAAACATTTCCTTGGAATCTACAGTTCAGCAGAAAGAAACTACAGCAAAACCTCACAGAATAAAGAGATTTAGAAAACGAAAATGTATTACTTTGCTAAGGCATGTGATAGTTTATTCCCTGGAGGCCAAGTGAAGGTGGGGGTTCCTTCGCATTTTATTATTATTTTTATCGTTTATTCATTTAAATGTTCAGCCTTGACAAGTTATTCCCCTGCCGGGGCGTTTTGCCGCAAAACGAAGGTGGATATGGTGGAAGGAGTCAAGAAAGGGCGGGGGAGGGCTCGGAAAAATACGATTCGCTTCGCAGGGGGCTGACTCGCCGTGGTCGACTCTGCGGGCCAGCAGGGGGCGCTCTGATGTTATCTCTGGACCAGACAGCTGAGACGCTTGGAGCTTGCAAGGCAGACTTGGCAGTTTCACGCAGCTGCAAGGGGAAGTGGGAGGAGGGATTGTAGCTCCTAAATCCTCAACAGAGATTCTACTTGGGTTATTTACCCTCGGTTCGAAATGTATCTACGTCTCACTGAACCTACCCATCCTACATACAGGACGTCCCCGTCCCCATCAAATCCTACTTTTTCTTCTGTATCTATACAGAACATGTGTGATCACCTTAGTCTTGAAATACACATTAATGCAACTTATTAGATGCGACGATTAATAGTCAACATTTTTTTTCGCATGTTGGTTCCGCTGATCCAAGCAGGATTTATTTGAAGATCTCACATCCCAGAGCCTTAATGCACAATTTTTTTCCTTTAAATAAAATTGGTCAAATGTTGACAACCTTTAAGCCAATCTAACACTCAAGATTAGTGATGGGAAACTAATGAGAAAATATCAGATCGCCCGGCCCGAGGGCTGCCAATTAAATCTTCCCTGATTGAAAATAAAAGCGGACTTGGGGTGTGAGCCCAGCTCAACTTTAACTATTAATTTAACATGTTGCCAGGGTCCATGCCTTCTCTCCTCTAAACTGCTTTCTGTAATAGAGCTTCCTCCTCTCTCATCCCTCAACTCAAAAGCCAAATGTTATTTCTCAGATTATTTCAAAAGGTCCAAATCAGAATGATCATTTCTTACATGGTAAATATTAGGCCTGTAAGCAATATGATTTAACTAATTAGAAAATTTACATCATTAAGTCTCAGGGAGAGAAAAAAGAGAAACAAATCTGCCAGTCATTTTAAAGGAGACAGGCACTATTGAAGTGTGAAGAAATCGGCTCTAATTCAAAAAGGCAATCGGGCAGAAAAAGCCCTCAACATTACCCTGCTAGTTATTAATCAGAAAGGGCTCTCCCCTCAACCCCTCCCCTCCAGCTCTGAGTTTAAGTTCGTTTTTTTGCCAGTGGCCCATGTCATATTTATATTGAGGTTTTGTCTTCTAAAGGATTAAAATTTGAAAATGTTTCAATATGAGGAAAACAGAATCTTCAAAGGGAAAGATATTCACAGAATTGCCTCTCTTCCAGACAAGTAAACCTGTTGTAATAAACAATTCTCACGCCCCTCTTTATTTTTTTATTCTTTCTCCTTTCTTCCCATTAAGTTCCTATTTTGAAACCTGCTTGGTGAGAACTAGATAAAGTCTTTGTGTTCTGCTCCCCTCCCCCTCCTTTCTTGCACCTCCTCCCTCCTCCAAAGGGAGAAACTTAGACTGAAAGCAGAAAAGTACAAATACATTAACAAAGCCCCACTCACTTGATAAAAAGGCTATGGTCTAGGCTTACATGTCAGGAATCTAAGGGAAGGGGGTTCAGTGGGTGGGTCTATGGATAGAACATGATGAACAAGTAAATTTCCCCACTGATGTATACTATTCCATATAATGTGTAGTTAGAAGAAAAAAAGGAAAGCAGGAAGGTGGGGAACATTTTAAAGTGCATCGTGGTGTTGTGTGCTTTTGGTCTATTCTGCTTCTTTTCTATTCAACTTAATACAGCAGCCTCATTATATCTAGGTGCCCCTTCCCATCATACTCTTACTTAAGCCCTTGGTACACCACACACATAGCCCTTTCCCTACTCTTCTCATTCCCAACAAATTAACAGAGGAAGGAACTGCAAAAGGAACTTTGTGAGTTGTTCCATTTGGAAACTCAGGCCCTTCCTGGCATCCCTGAGAACTTGTCTTTTAAAAGACTTTGGGTTCAAAAAAGTTTAGTAGCAGACTTAGATATTCAATTTTCCCTTATTATTATTACTATTTTATAGAAGTCCCAAAGGCTCGGTTTCTGCCTCATTCTATTCTTCTCTCATTACAGCCAATTCTAGCCTCATTTTCATCCTCCTCTCTGCTTTACTTTGTGAAAGTTTCACTGCTTTGCTTCCCACCAAGTTCCTGGGCCTCGGAATGCTCATCTCTGGGCTTCTGAGGGGCCTTGGGCAGTTCTTCCAAGTTAGTTCAATGCCATCCTCCACATTCCCAGATTTCAACTTTGCAGGAGAGAACAGTAGCAGATCTGGGCTATTAACACACCACAGTTAATTCTCTGCGGGAACTTTTACTAGGTGGGACGTGTGGAAGAAGAAAACATCTGTAAACAGTACAGATCCTGAGGGTGGGGAATGATTTCTGACACAGAGGCCAGAGCACATATAAAATATGGCAGATTTTGTGCAAGAGCCAGTTCGAGTCACAGTTGGGAAATAAGGGGAAAAGAGGGGCATTGGGGAGTGACTAGGATGCTCCCCAAACAGAACTCCTTTTCTGATCATTCCAGGGCAGATGGGAGTCTAATGTGCTCCACTTTGAGAAATATTAGAGTAAAATGGACACTTTTGTCACTTTCAGGAGGCGGGACACAGGGAGGCGAAAACATAGGAGACAATGGCTTCTGGCGATGGAGGGCACCCCTGGAGGGCTCCCCACCCTTGGCCCCGTCGCTTTCGAAACTCTCCTTACCTTTGTTGCTTCGATTTGATCTGAAACCACTGGACGTTCCTGGGCTAGGTTCTCTGAGAGGAAAAAGACCACGAGAATCAACCGGTCTCCTGTATCTAGTCCGAAGTCAAGAAGCATTACAATAAAATTTACAGCGCCTTTAACAACTCGCAAGTAAAGCATTAAAATTCTCTTTAATTGAGAAAATATTGATTTTTAAGTCTAGAAAAAGCGAAATCGTAATTTAGCTGCAAACTTTCAGGCGAGAATATAGCGTATTATGTCGCAGTATAATGGATCCACCCTTTACACCCATGCAACACCACATCTTTAATTGCGCTACTTTATGAAGTGATAAAGACAAAAGATAACCCGACTAAGACAAACGCTTTATATTAAAAAGGAGGGTCTGGAGTAATTTCTTTTTTCCAGTTACTTATAAAAAAGAATTGTCTTTTTTTTTTTAAGTACGGAAAAAATAATGCCCAAAGGGAAGGAAAGAAATAAAAAGAACGGAAAACCACAGACCAGTCTAAAAGCAACTCACATTAGCAAATCCGTTGATATTCTTTACCAAAGGAGGAATGAAGCCAACACATTTAGAGAAAATGCATTCACGGGCAAAATTGCATCCTCCTTGAAACGAAACAAACCTAGATCTATTTTCTTACTTTATTCCCCCGTCCTTTGGTGCGGGGGGGGGGGGGGAGCAGAATCCATTGGTGGATAGAGAAGGGAAAGAAAATCAGGCTTTCTATGTTATTTCTGTATCGGTTTTTGGTATTATAGAGGAGTAAAGAAGTTTTTGTGTGGTGGTTTTTCATTGATCAGTCACTCTGAGCTAATGTAATTATCCTCATCAATAGGAGGCTGCAGAGAGAATCATTATGTGGGTGACATTGATAAATGATCGCCCAGGAACGGCCCTCTCGCGGGCAACCCCCACATCTGACCCTCCCACACACACAATGTAGTCATAGAAACACCTAGAGGACCCCGAGCACCGCCGCGGAAGAGGCGAGAGAGGGAAGAAAAGCCTCGGGCGGCCGGGGGTGGGGGGCGGGCGAGTGGGGGCCGCGGGTCCAGATCCAAACCAGTCCCAACGACAAAACCGTCGGCGGCGGGGGAGAGGGCACAGTTGCGGGAGGGAGAACCTCCCTACCCAGCAGCGAACCCTCCCGCTCACAGTTGCTCACAACAAAGTGAAAATCCGCCCTCCAGACGGACCCATTCCTCCACACCTTTTCCACGTGCGACCTCACTACCAACAACAGCTGATGTTTGCCGAGACACACATTCAAATAGGTCTCTCTAAAGGAGTTAAATAATTAGGTCACAAAACTTGTAGGCATCTAATTCTCACGCGAATTCCCCCGTTCAAAAAACCCCAAACAAACAACAAACAAACCAAACCCATCTGAAATAAAACAAAGGCTGCAGCTGGGCGCACCTCCCCCTCCGGAGTTCCCCCCAGTTATTTCCTGGGTGACCCCTTCCTTTCTCTTCACCTCCTAACCCAGTGCCTCTTGATTATGAGATAATGGATTTTGCGATTGTTCCTGTCAGGGGGAAAAAAAAAAAAATCCCCACCGAACCCCACGTTTTCATCTTTCGACTGTTTTATTTAAGCCAATGGGAAAGTATTGAGAGCAGTAATTGATTCATAATGATCCATAAATCGATGTCGGAAAGCGGGGGGTGGGGTGGAGGTGCATGAAGAGTGGGAGGGGGGTGATGCTGTTTATTTTATTTCTAAAGCTTCAACTAAAGTAGCTTTGACACTGTCGGGGCTGGAGGGGAGGAGCTGCTGGGCTCTGCCGGATCATCCATCATCCCTGTCACCCAGAGTCTGCCCGGAGGAGCCGTAGACGCAATCTCCCTTCTGTCTCTACACCGAAACTATTAATATTAAAACCTCCCTTCAAACACTGCCCCGACCGTCTCCATTCTCATCACAGTCTGACCGGCCTCCCCCATCAGACCCGCATCTCCCTGCGCAGCGCCTTCCTCCCAGCCCTGGCCGGTCAGAGAGGGCTCGCCCACGCGCAGCGCGCTTAGTTGATTACAGCCAACTGTAACTGTTACACACACACACACACACACACACACACACGCACGCACGCACAAAATCAGTTTGAAGCACATTTGTCTATCAAACACACACGCAAAGGGAAGGCCCGGAGAGGGCCGAACCAGCCCTCTGCGTGCCCTCTGAAGCTGCCCATGACTCTGTCCTGCCTCCTCTCGGGCTCCCGGACGCACGTCCGCACCAACGCTGCTCCCCTGGGCTGCCGGGAGCCTGGATGCAAAGCTAGGGCCACTCCGTGCATCCAAACACCCAGACACCGGACTTTCTAACAATGTGGCAACTTGTAGCGGAGGTCCAGGCTCCTTATCAAATTGCTGGCCTGCAAGACTAATGGGGGAACTTGTGGAGAATCCCTGTCCAGTCCCTTTGAAGGAATGGCCCTTCTTTGACAGCTGCTAGAGATATTAGCCACATTTCCCTTCCCAAATCTGCTCTGGGTTAACAGGCCCGCGGGGTGGGAGGGGATGAGGAGGCAAAGAGGATCCTGATTGTCTCCTCTCCACAAATCTAACTGGGGAACTGGGGTTGGGGGTGTGTGTGCTGACCTGGGGAGCAGAAGGGTGAAGGGGTGGATGGAAGACACGACTTTCCTGGTCTTTTCTTTTTTCCTTTAAAATGTGGCTTCTTGCTCAATTCCCAACCCTTAACAGATGGCGACTGCAGTTCTCTCAGAATTTCTTAAAGAAAGGGAAACCTTTGGAATTTATTTCTGCTTTTGCTTTTCCATATAAATAAAAAAGTGTTTTTATATTACTCTTGTTTTGGAGAACATAAGCAATTTTATTCAGTCTACAGTATTTCCTTTAACACTATATGGTTGTCAAAACACCATTCCCAGTTTCTTTGCTTTTGACAGCTGAGTCTTTCTTAAATATACCCAAATCGGAACTCTTTATACTAAATAGTAAACCGGAGATAGGAGCAAGTGCCTTCTGAGGTGGTATGAAAAAGCATTATAGAAATTGGACAAATCTATCATCCCTCTGTCTTAGCATGGGACAGGGGCAAGAAAATGCAAAAGAATATTATTACAATTATCATTCATCTCCAAATATTTAAGAGGGTTAAGGTTAACGTGATAGGATGTGGATTTGGTGAAGAAACTAAGCCTGAGAGATCGCATTCATTAGAACCATGGGTGGAGAACTCTGGGCTCTAATCTTCAATGAAATAACTTAATAATTTCATACAACACTTCCTACACATGAGCCAATTACCAAGTAAACCCTTCAGCATTTACTTCACTGAGAGGAATGGAAGAAAAGCTGCCAATTTTTTCAACTGATGTGACAGTTAATTTATAAATGGGGAACTTGACAGAGTTTACATAAGAGCATTTAAAGTAAAAATATGCAAATATTTAAATTTTACAAAAAGCTTCCATGTAAAATGGGGCAGCAAAAATGAGAGGGAAGCTATCTGTCTTTTCCAAGTGGCACAGAATTCCTCCATTAACAACAGTTCGTTTGTGTCAGAAGTGTTATTTCTGTTTAAACAGCAACACACTAATTAAACTGATAAATGTATTTATAAAATTTTATCCGGCTAAATATAACACAAAACAATAGCAGTTTATTTTTTGCTCTTTTGTATAGAACTTCTCTTACTGCTGTCTAAAGTGGAAAGATGGAAGAACCTCAAATAAGATAGACTGGATTTCTTCCAAGTTAAAAGTTTGCAGAATTAGTCAACTATTCCATATCAAGTTGACATCACATATTTAGCTAAAGTTCATGATATTATTCTAAACAGAAGATCCAAAGTTTAGGAGTTACAAAATTCCAAGGTAATATGTTTATTTGAAAAATTGAGGAGCATCCAAATCCCTCACACTTCCTTCCCCACCTTTGCACACTTTAGCAGCCACTGTCTGTGTAACATCAACAAACTCATAGCATAAATCTCAAGAATGTTACATGAAAAATTTAAAATAGTGTCATATTGTCTGCTTTTTTTTTAAGGAAAAATATTAAGTTTAGTCACCAAATCATCACACTGGCATCTTTGCATATAGAGTTAATTGTCTGAAATAAAAAATACACCATGATGTAATTTATATTAAATATTAATGCATAATGAATGATCTTTTAAACTCAGGATTCCAAACTCCATAGAAGTTGTTCGCTTATCTATGAACATCTATATGGAAATTTTAATTTTCATTTTAAAACAGGCAAATTACCTTGAGCATAGACATTATTTCTTATGATGTAAAATTAACCCTGAAAAAGCCCTTATTCTGTCGGAGGATGCATTTGAAAAGTTTGAACTGAAAATACTTTTTAAAATGTCTTGCATTTGTGAAGGAGGCTGGGCACATTGGAGATGATCTTTCAACCTGGCTCATAACACATGCACAATTTCATACCTTCAGAAGTTTTCCGCTGGTGGAACTTATGGACCAAATATACATGGCAAAGCTACAGATGATCACCTTAAAAATTGTTGGTAATATACTCTACTTCTGGGGGGAGAAAATCACCACTTACTTTCAACACCCTATAGTTGGCACTGTGCAACCTTGCCTTAAAACCATGAAAAACACCAAAGCCTAACAAAAAATCAAAAATGAAATATTTATTACCGCATTTTGTGACTTAACACCTTTTTTTTTTTAACATAACGTCACAGTCCTCATACAAGTATTTTAATGTAAATTTGACAAAGCTTAAAGGTAACAGCATTTTCTTCTAGTGAGGAACACGTGCTGAGAAAAGAAGATTTCATGGACATACAATACCAATTCCACAGCAGATCTGATACTAGCAAAAACATTCTTTTTTTTTTTCAATTGAGGTAAACACATAGAATATCTAACATGAAACAATTAATAGACCCAACTCTGTACGAAGTTTGTTACAGTATTCTCTTGCTCCTTTTTATCCCCCAAGCTTTGAGTTTCTGATAAAGTCCTGGTTATGGTGCAATGACCATTAATAACTTTTTTGTGTTGAGGAAAGCTGCCCAACTTGAGATTGTTTCGTCCATAGCCAAGGCTCAGAACTCCTGGAAGAAGCTCCTGCTCTGTCTTTAAATCTTCATTGGCAAGCTCTTTGAAGAAGAGTCCCCCAAAATCATAATAAGAATTGGCTTATGAAGCACAAACTATAAAGATCTGTTTGAAACTAAAAGACACATTTATGGAGGAACAAAGGCTGGGCATGAAAACACATTCTTGAAGCTGGAGTTGGCGTGATGAGGTTCAGCCAAACGTCCACCGTGGTCTCCAGCATGGTTCTTTTCTCATTGGCCCAACAGTTTTAAAATATACCACAGTCTCTCCTGGATAGTGAATTCACTGATGAACCAAAACAGTCATTCTTTTGGGAACAACACACATAGTGTGGAAAACAAGGATATATTTTTTTTTCTCTTCTAAAACTATTAGAGGCAACATAACGGAGTGATCAACAGAAATGTACAAGTTTAACTTAGTTCCTATGTTTATACTACAGTAGTTAGAACTCTCGGAGTCTCTTTCCAGAGGATCTTTACATGGACAAAATTGTCTCAGTGAGCCCATGATTTCACATTTGTGTTCTTGTCGCATTGGTCCTCTGTTGCTGGATGAAAAATGACAAAAGTAAAAAATAATCACAGCTGTCTGGAATTTCATATTAAGTGTCAACATCTGGTCAAAGTTCAGAAAGTCTTAAAATAGTTTTTGCGTGTGTTTCCTTTTCCCTTGAGTTCCCTTACACTATTGGGCATGAATGTCCATAACCTGTCCGCCAACATTGGGATCTACAGAATTTAACATTGTGGGGCTCTGTGCTGACACAGTCATTCCAGGGTGGGTAGGGGGTCCTCCGTGCATCATCATGGCTGGGTGGTGGGGATGGCTTGGCAAATATGAATGCATTGGGGGTCCGTGTCTTAACTGAGTAGGGTGTGGGGTCATCTGGGGAGGAGTGTAACTTGGCTGTGCCATACTCATTCCCATAGGACCACCCTGAGAAACGTAGTCCCCTGGCATGCTCTGCAAACCTGAAAATAGAGAGGGAAAAAGAAAGCAGGTCAAATTCCTAAACATTTTTATACTTTACCCATCAAAGATGAAAAGAAAAAAAA